>NC_057811.1:376796982-376817836 GCF_018294505.1 Triticum aestivum
GTTTTGCTGAGAAAATTTATTATGATGAAAGCATGCCCCCTATTTATGATGATTATGTTGATGAAAGTGGGTTTGGAAGAGTGTCAAATCTAGTTAATGATCCCACTATTTTGGAGGGTGTTCAATATTTTCACAATATTGATAAAAGTGGATTTGGAAAGGTCATACTTTATTTAGTGATGAATCCACTATTTTGGAAGAGGTTCCAATTGATTATGGGAACAAAGTTGCTATCTATGATGATTATTGTGATGACATGTATGCTATAAAGAATAATGATAACCATGAAACTTGTCATCATGATTTTAATTTTCAATTGGATTATGCCTCACATGATAGTTATTTTGTTGAGTTTGCTCCCACTACTATCCATGAGAATAAATTTGCTTATGTGGAGAGTAATAAAATTTCTATGCTTGTGGACCATGAAAATAATGCTTTATGTGATAGTTATATTGTTGAATTCATTTATGATGCTACTAAAAATTATTATGAGAGAGGAATATATGCTTTTACATATTGCAATAATATCAAGTTTCCTCTCTTTATGTTGAAATTTTTGAAGTTGCACTTGTTTTGCCTTCCTATGCTAGTTGATTCTTGTTCCCATGGATTATCTGCTCACAAAATCCATATGCATAGGAAGTGGGTTAGGCTTAAATGTGCTAGTCACGTGCTTCATGGTGCTCTCTTTATGTTTCAATTCTTATCTATTATGTGAGCATCGTTGAAATCATCATGACTAGCTAAAAAGACATTAAAGAAAAGCGCTTCTTGGGATACAACCCAACATTTACCCCTACTGTTTTTGTGTGTTTACATGATTAAGCTACTGTATTCATCATGTTTTATAGCTTTTGTTTCAATGAAGTGCCAAGTAAAGCCTTCGGGATAGTGTGGATGATAGTTGACTTGATTATGTGCAAAAACAGAAACTTTTGCTTCCAGTAACAGAATTGTTTAAATTCATTGGAACGTGATAAAATTCTAAATTTTCTACACATGCTTGATATACAATTTATCTATGTTTTCCTAATTTTTCAGAATTTTTGGAGTAAAATAAGTATGGTTGTTGTTCAGATCATTACAGACTGTTATGTTTTTGACATATTCTGTTTTCAATGCATAGTTTGCTTGTTTTAGTGTTTCCATAGCTTATATTAAGTGATATAAATTGTGGAAATGATAAGGTACATTAGGAATTGTGTGAATAAAATTATGAATCTTATCTTGATAGTACCAAAGTGAATGATTTGTCTTTATCATACTAACCCATCTCGCGAAGTTCTGTTAAGTTTTGTGTGATTGAAGTTTTCAAGTTTTGGGTGAGATATCGATATGAGGAGAATAAGGAGTGGTGAGGCCTTAAGCTTGGGGATGCCCAAGGCACCCCAAGGTAATATTCAAGGAAGATCCAAGCAACTAAGCTTGGGGATGCCCCGAAAGGCATCCCCTCTTTCGTCTTCAACATTATCGGTAACCTCACTTGGAGCTGTATTTTTGTTCGATACATGATATGAATTTTGCTTGGAGCATCATTTTATTTTAGTTTGATTTGGTTGCTTCTTACCATGCTTATTTTACAAGTCTATACATTGTTGTTTTGAAAACAGAAATGTTTCTATCATTGTCTGAATTCTTCTGGAAAGTCAGAACGTGATAAAATCTTGAAATTTTTACACAATGAGTAACAAAAAAATTCTATAGTGTGATAATTTTTTCAGAACTTTTGGAGTTAGAGAAGTATGAATCTTCTTGCATTCTTTACAGACTATTCTGTTTAGACAGATTGCTGTTATGTTTGCATATGTTTGCTTGTTTAATGATTCTATTTGAGGATAGGAGTATTAAATATGCAGAGGCATTTAGTATGAAATGTTAAATAATAATTTTAGTGATTTGCTATAGTAGAAAATGATAAGGTTTTGCATTGATTTATACTAAGTTATCTCACAAGTTCTTGTTGAGTTTTGTGTGGATGAAGTTTTTAAGAATTAGGGAAACCATGATATGAGAGGAATTAAGGATACACAAGACCTCAAGCTTGGGGATGCCCAAGGCATCCCTAGTTAACATTTCAAGAAGTCTCAAGCATCTAAGCTTGGGGATGCCTCGGTTGGCATCCCACCTTTCTTCTTCAACAATGATCGGTCAGTTTTGGTTGAGCCTAAGTTTTTGCTTCTTCACATGATATGTGCTATCCTTGGAATGCCATTTTATTTTGTTTTGCTTGCTGTTTGAATAAAATACTTAAGATCTGAAATTCTTAAATGAGAGAGAGTCTTCACATAGCTACTTAATTATTTGACTATTCATTGATCTTCACTTATATCTTTTAGGAGTAGTTTCTCAGTTGCTCTAGTGCTTCACTTATATCTTTTTAGAGCACGATGGTGGTTTTATTTTGAAGAAATTGATGAACTCTCATGATTCACTTATATTATTTTGAGAGTCTTATAAATAGTATGGCAATTTGCTTAGGTTATTAATGTAGTCCTAATATGATGGGTATTCAAGAGGGATATAATAAAAACTTTCATATAAAGAGGATTGAATATAGGAGAAATTTGATTCCTTGCATTTGTTTTGAGATATAAAGATGGTGATATTAGAGTCATGCTAATGAGTAATTGTGGATTGGTAGAAATACTTGTGGTAAGGTTTGTGATTCCCGAAGCATGCACGTATGGTGAACCGTTATGTGATGAAGTCCGAGCATGATTTATTTTTTGATTGTCTTCCTTATGAGTGGTGGTCGGAGACGAGTGATGGTCTTTTCCTACCAATCTATCCCCCTTATGAGCATGCATGTAGTACTTTGTTTCGATGGCTAATAAATTTTTGCAATAACTATGCGAGTTCTTTATGACTAATGTTGAGTCCATGGATTATACACACTCTCACCCTTCCACCATTGCTAGCCTCTCTAGTATCGCGCAAGTTTCGCCGATGCATTAAACCCACCATATACCCTTCCTCAAAACATCCACCATACCTATCTATTATGGCATTTCCATAGCCATTCCGAGATATATTGCCATGCAACTTCCACTGTTCCATTTATTATGACACATACCATCATTATCATATTGCTTTGCATGATCATGTAGTTGGCATAGTATTTGTGGCTTGTCCACCATTCATATTATTTATGCATGTCACTCTTGATCATTGCACATCCCGGTACACCGCTGGAGGCATTCATATAGAGTCATATTTTGTTCTAGTATTGAGTTGTAAGTAAATAAAAGTGTGATGATCATCATTATTAGAGCATTGTCCCATGTGAGGAAAGGATGATGGAGGCTATGATTCCCTCACAAGTTGGGACGAGACTCTGGACTCAAAAAAATAAAAGAGCCCAAAAAAGAGGCCAAAGAGCCCAAAAAAATGAGAGAAAAAGAGAGAAGGGACGACGTTACTATCCTTTTACCACACTTGTGCTTCAAAGTAGCACCACGTTCTTCATGATAGAGCATTGTTCAGGAAATCGGTAACTGGTAGCTGCTCGGCCTGTTTGGGAGTAGCGATTAATCAGTGAATCGGCCTATTAACTGGATTAACCGGTCGATCATTAATCAGTAGATTAAATAAGAACTTGCCAACATATATCTAGTTTTTTTATACGTATTATACCATACTCCCATGCTCTCCGCTATGTAATATACTAAAATATGCTACCGATCCCTAGCTATGGAGGAGCGAGAGGAGGATAGGAGGGGTCACAGGCCAAAATTTTGGGATTTGTTTGCCCACAAGTAAATGGGCCGGTAGCGATTAATCGGCCTAACAACCGATTAATCAGTGTTACAGGCCAATTAATCGGCCTGACAAGTTAACACGACGAATAGGTGTTATTCGATTCGGCCACCCTACAAGTAGCGATTAACTGGCCCGTTAACTGATTAATCGGATGAATTCTTGAACAGTGTGATAGAGAGTCTCCTATTTTATCACTTTCATATACTAGTGGGAATTTTTCATTATAGAACTTGGCTTGTATATTCCAATGATGGGCTTCCTCAAATTGCCCTAGGTCTTCATGAGCAAGCAAGTTGGATGCACACCCACTTAGTTTTCTTTGAGCTTTCATACACTTATAGCTCTAGTGCATCTGTTGCATGGCAATCCCTACTCACTTGCATCGATATCAATTGATGGGCATCTCCATAGCCCATTAATTTGCCAGTTGATGTGAGACTTTCTCCTTTTTGTCTTCTCCTCACAACCTCCACCATACTCTATTCCACTTATAGTGCTATATCCATGGCTCACGCTCATGTATTGCGTGAAAGTTGAAAAAGTTTGAGAACATTAAAAGTATGAAACAATTGCTTGGCTTGTCATCAGGGTTGTGCATGATGAAATATTTTGTGTGATGAAGATAGAGCATAGCCAGACTATATGATTTGTAGGGATAACTTTCTTTGGCCATGATATTCTGAGAAGACATGATTGCTTTATTAGTATGCTTGAAGTATCATTGTTTTTTATGTCAATATTAAACTTTTGTTTTGAATCTTATGGATCTAAATATTCTTGCCACAATAAAGAAGATTACATGGATAAATATATTAGGTAGCATTCCACATCAAATATTCTGTTTTTATCATTTACCTACTCTAGGACGAGCAGGAATTAAGCTTGGGGATGCTTGATACGTCTCCAACGTATCAATAATTTTTGATTGTTCCATGCTATTATATTATCTGTTTTGGATGTTTTATATGCATTAATATGCTATTTTATATTATTTTTGGGACTAACGTATTAACCTAGAGCCCAATGCCAGTTTATGTTTTTTTTTCCTTTTTTTTGAATTTTACAGAAAAGGAATATCCAACGGAGTCCAAACGAGCTAAAAATTTATGGCGATTTTTTATGGACCAGAAGAGATCCACAGAGCATCGGAGTTGGGCCAGAAGAGTCCCGAGGCAACCACAAGCCTAGGGTGCACCCCTACGGCTTATGGGCCCCTCGGGCACCTCCTTGACTTGTTTCCGACGCCAAAAATTATTGTAAATACCCAAACCTCCGAAAAGAACCCTAGATCGGAAGTTCCGCCGCCGAAAGCCTTTGTAGCCATGAAAAACCAATCGGGAGCCCGTTTCCGCACCCTGCCGAAGGGGGAAATCATCACCGGAGGCCATCTTCATCATCCTGGCGGTTTCCATGACGAGGAGGGAGTAGTTCACCCTCGGGGCTGAGGGTATGTACTAGTAGCTATGTGTTTGATCTCTCTCTCTCTCTCGTGTTCTTGATTTGGCATGATCTTCATGTACCGCGAGCTTTGTTACTATAGTTGGATCATGTCGTGGATTTGTCACGGCAGATGTCCTAGTGTGAGGACTTAGTCGTGAGGCCAACGCATCTATGTGGTAGCTTGAGAGGCGTTGATCGGGATGAGAGACGCGAGGCGGATTAACACACAAGACAAGGGTTTAGACAGCTTCGGCCCCCGGGAAACATCATCCGGTAATAGCCCTACATGATGTTTGTGGCTAGGTCTCATTATGCTCATGAGGGATTTGCTGTATAAGCCGGCTCTCCACTAGTTGTATCTAGCCTTAGAGATTCTTTTCCCCCTGTTGGGGTGCCCTGACCCTCCTTATATAAGTTGGAGGGGTGGGTTACATGTGGAGTCCCAATAGGACTAGGACTAGTCTATCTCTTAATACAAACCGGATACAAGTCCGGGTCTCGATTCCTTATAAGGGAAATATTCCTCATGCCTTTCCTCTTAAGCCGACCCACCATAACATGAGCCGGCCTTCTAGGCCTCGGGTCTTGTCGCCCGTCTGACTCGCCCGCCGTGTTACCAGTGAGTCACCAAGCTCCAACCGGGTCATACATCTGGCGGGTTACACCGCGGGGTATATCCCCGACATTAGCCCCCAGTTTAGCTTGGATTTATCCATGGTAAACTTATGCTGCAAAATAATCACAAGAACAATTTTGACAGGTTGTGCTCCAGTTTAAAAGTTTTCCTGAGCTGGCACCTGATCATCCTTAAGTCCTTGTCATTTCCTCCTGTATGCGTGTTCATGATCTCATAGCAAATCCTTTAGCAGATATGTTCAAACATTGCCAATGCAAAAAATCCGGGCACTTCTTCTGAAAAATCCGGGTCAATAGGCCAGCTTCATAATCAATTTGCTGACATTGGTTTCTTGTAGAAAAAATATTATAAAGAATAATCCATTTGACTCGGCTTCTAATGCTCTAGCTTGACAAAAATATTGGTCTTGAAATACTCATCTGGTTTTCAGCCGACTTAAAGATGTAGAGCCTGCCGAGTTATGATTGCCAAAATTGCCAGTTTGTAAATATTGATGGCACTGAGTCATAATTGTTGCTAACACCGAGCTTGAAAGTGTACCACCCTTATATGCATATCACCTGTAGCCCCCAAGTCTTAACAAGGGAGCGTAGTAACAACTTAAGACTTGCTTCAATATAAATGTTGCAACCTTGAAGAAATCCAAGTTGTTCATCTCAGTCACTAGTCAAAACTGAATATTCCACATATGTAGCCCCCAAGTACCGGGTTATCATGCTTGCAGCAACCCTTCAACCAGTGTAGCCCCCAAGGTCCGGGTCATTATGCAATAATGAGCAGGGACTTTGTAGATATGGTCATGTAGACTTGAACAGCAACGTGTAGCCCCCAAGGGCCAGCTCAGCAAGACAATACTGAGCTGGAACTTCATTGAAAATAACATCATATGATGTAGCCTCCATCGTAGGGCTTGAACCCACGACCACAAGGTAAGAGCCTTGTGCTCTACCAACTGAGCAATGGACCCTTCAATATAATGGATTAAGGCTTGCGTACTTTGAATTTTTGACACGAGCAATTGGTAGCCCCAAGGGCCGGCTCATTACGATGTGATGAGTCGGGTCTTCAATAAGGCAAGTAAAAATGCCCCTTGCATTAGCCCCCAAGTGTCATGATGCATGCTTGCAGCGACATGGGACTTGCATACTCAATGTAATCTTGATTTGAATAATGTAGCCCCAAGTGCCAGGTTGAGTGCCTGCATCGACTCGGGACTATTCTTTCCATTGTAGAATTAATCATATCCATTGAAAAAGAAACAATAGCCATTGCGCTGAAGCGACTTTGAAAACCTCAATCATAATACTGGTTATTGATAACCATAATAAAAATCCAGCCATGCTGGCTATTCAAGATTTGAATCTGGTATGAAAACCTCAATCATTCAATATCATAATGAAAATCCAGCCAAGTTTGGCTATTAAAGATTTGAATACTTTATCTGTTGACAAGTACTTCTGGAGTTCAATACCCGGCGGCTCTTGGCTGATGGTGACTTAATGCGCATCCATTGTACTCTGGGATGCAACCCGGTGGCTTATAACCTTTGCAAAAAATCAGGAATCGATAACCCCATCCATGGCGGCTCATAGTCATGTCCAGTTTTTGAAAAGATCACTTTGGCGTCTTGCAGCCTCAGTAAACTCAATATGTAGCAATATAACCCAGAGCAGAATAACCCGGTAATATTTTCAGATGGCTAGATGATGGGCTTAAATGCAATGATTCATATGAGCAGTAGTTGTATTTTTATGTGTAAAACTCTGTATGTCCTACACAAAGTTTAAACAACATATGCCCCGGCGACTTAACATCAAAAGCCAGGGCGGGTAGCAACCCAAATATAATATAGTCTTATGCAATTATAGAAAAGACTAGCATTAAGGCCATTCAAGCCTAAACATACTGACGACTTAAACTCAAAAGCCAGGGCGGGTTACCAAACCACTCATATTCATATAACCAGTAAAACATACCTGTAGGATTGATTTATACTGCTGGCTTACATCGCCATATCCAGTGAGAGTAACAATCCAATAATTCATAAGCGCATGATTCCAATGACACAATCCAAAATATACCAGCGACTTAACGTCCAAAGCCAGGGCGGTTTACCAAACCCAAAATATTCATACCGCTATTGAAAGACATACCTGTAGATTAATACCATGGTGATGCCGTGATAATTATAATCCGGGGCCAATATCAACCCGGAATCATGAAATATCATCATTTTGATTGCTCAAGGAAAAATACCCTGGCGACTTAAAGTCTGCTATCAGGGCGGGTTATCAAACCCAAAGATGCTCAACGATGAGTCATATAATCAAGACTACATGGCCTGTGAAATCAGTTCATACTGCCGGCTTACAGCGCCATATGCAGTAAGGGTAACAACACAAAAACTTAGAGTGCAACACTCCAAGCGCACAATCAAAGCATACTGGCGACTTATCGTCCAAAGCCAGACCGGGTTATCAGCACTCCGGATATACTCAAATATGAGTTATAAGAATCAAGGCTATATGGCCTGAATCAATTTTTAAACCATATATCAATATGGTATATAAAGATATGAACCCAAACAAAGTACAAAAACAAATTACAAAAAATCAAGGCTTTCATAGGCGGCCAAGCCTCAATATCAAGTGCTTTTCATGGGATGCACAACCACTAAGTTAATCCTTCATTCAAACCTGTAAGTCGGGCCTCACATGACCAACCGCCGTTTTAACTTTAACAAGTTCAGGGTCTTAATAAGATTGACTGTCAAGAGTTCGACGGGTCATTCCAGGATTACTTGGGCGGAGTGGCAAACGTACAAGGCAGGATGAACTGAATTTTTTGGTGTATACACCTGGCATTTCAAGCCAATCAAAAGGGTTATCAAAGCTATGTTCAATGAACAGGGAGCCCCCAAGTGATATATATTGAGCCGTTAAGGCATGGTACCTATGTTTGAGCTGTGCTCTGCACCAGACTCTCTTTGGTCCCTTTAACCTGGGCAGCAAGCCCCCAAGTGGGTTGTAGCAATGGTGTTCAAGCCGGATCAATAGGGTAGTCACAACTATGCTCAACGAGCAGGAAGCCCCCAAGTATTTTGTAACCAATGCGTACAAGCCGGATCAGTAGGGTAGTCATAGCTATGCTCAATGAGCAGGAAGCCCCCATGTTATTTGTAACAAGGCATGCCAGCCGGATCAAGAGGGTAATCACTGCTATGCTCACTGAGCAGGAAGCCCCCAAGTGACCAATAAGATAAACTCATAAAGCAGGACACCCATGTTTGAACTGCGCATTGCAACAAGTTCTCTTTGGCAACCTTTAATTTTTCTGAGAACTCGAACTTGCGAGAGATGGATTCTTTTTGAACTGGAATTTTAAACTAGATATTGAGAGCTTCAAAGCTTTGTGAGAGACAGATTTCCCTTGAGCTGGATTTTAAACCGGAATCCTTCATTTTAAGCCAGAAATTTTTCTGACGGCCTTTAAATTTTCACCAATAAAACAGTAGCCTCCGGGGCCGGGTTATTTTCCCTCCAATGACCCGGAGTTCTTGAATTCACTGAAACCGGCCAATTTTGCCGAGTCATGTCCTTGTAGCCCTGAGTCTCAAGACGACTCGAGGGGTTGGCTTGAGATTCTTCATATTTGACCGTGATATAAACCGGTATGAGTCATTCAACAGCTCAGTGATATAATAGTCCCTTTTGCAGTAGACAACTTGTCCTGCATTAGAGAACTTGCAAGCCAAAGTAATTGCTTTTTTAAAGAAAGGAATAGGTAATATAAAAATACACTGGATGGATTGCACCTGATATGTTAGGCCAGAAATTATCCACCACGGAGTTGATGATCACCATGGTGAAGCTGAAATCAATCATGGCCGTGTCGGCCGCGGGAGCAGACAGATGAACCGGCCGCGGTGTTGTAAGCCGGTGCGGACGGGTGAGTCAATCGCACGCGCGGTAAGCCGCGGGCGAGTCAACCTCGTCATGTTAACGTAAATTGGGCCGCAAAGGCGGCAGTTTGCACATATATTCATCGAGCATCCTGGCACAGTCAGATGCTAGCTCATGATAATGGTGGCGTGAGCTATATATTCATGTCACAACCATCGCTCTGTAGTGAACAATTGTCCTGCATAAAAAAATATCGCAAGCCAAAGTAATTGTTCATAGAAAAATTAATACATGCTATTAAAACAGATTGGACGGATATCACCTGATGCTTTGTCAGATAAATGATCTGCACATAAACTACGAATACCAATTGATTCATCTAGTGCGTAATCTTCCTCTTCCTCCATACTTTTGTCTGGATGCGGGCTAATAGTGGCCTTTTAGCTCCACGTAACATGTATGTAGCACCAAAACATGGCAACACCTTTCTTTGATAGTATTTTGAAATGTCAGGCCTTGTCCTTCTCAATATATTTTGGCCCTCCCTTTAGTCCGTTGGGTCAAACTCCCCCCTTTTCTTTTATCTCAGCAGGCCAGGGCCACACAAGCGAACATGAGGTGAGACCGGCGAGCAGCAGCAGCTAGGGAGGTGAAACAGGGCGCCGGAGCTAACGACCCGCGAGGCAGGGGCAACGCGACCCGACGGGGGCGGCTTGGTGGCACCGTGAGGCGGGGCCGGATCAAGGCCGTGGCCGTGCAGAGCAAATATGAGGCGGCCCGGCCGGACAAAGATATGGGACACCAATGGAAGCAGCGCGGAGTCGGTTTGACCCGGAGGCAGTGCGGCGAGGCGGAGCAGCCTGCTGCAGAGGCCGACCAGGCATGCTAAGGTGGCAGAGGCGTCCGAGTTCTGTGCGACGACTGCAGAAGACTGCATACATCTCTGGGTCATGGCGGATTTGACCAATCAATATTCAGGTTGTTTTTTCTCTGGATCATGGACTCCCTTTTTTTAATCCAAGTGCCAACCATGACCATTGCCTACCCGTAGGAAGTAGAACTCCGATCTGAACATGGCAGTGCTCTTTTAAGCAATGCAACTTTGATCCTTGTGCTCATCAAGCAGTAGTAGTACGATGGTTAATGGAAATGTCTTTTAGCTTTTGGATTAGCTTCTGGACTTTATAATCTCTCTGGTTGCAGCTCTCTCCAAGATTGAGACATATATTCTATTCAATTGTTGCCTGCTAGTCCTCAGTCAATCTCCGCATGTAATTGGCCGATACTCATAGCAGTACTAGTACTCGTTTTGATCTCCACTTGATTCATATTTGTATCCACGTGGACTAGCAGTACTAAACAACCTCTGGACTTGAGCCTGTAATCGAGCTGCAGCAACTTACGAAACTTGACAGATCAGACAGCGGAAAACTTTTGTCCGTTTTGATGGAAACTGTGACTTGACAGCTTGCGGATTCGGCAAAACCAATCTCCCATCGGTTTGGACTGATCGTCTCGCGTCGGCGGCGCAGAACCCTAATTTCTTTAATCTCAATCTCGTATATTGCTCCGACAGCTTACCACGGAGACGATGTGTATCCTTCTGTGCCGGTTCTCTTTCATCCAGCACATCACGACCTTCTCGATCCCGGAAGAGATCCCTCTAAAAACTCATCACCACCGTGCGCCGCCCCACAGTGGGCGCCAACTGTCATGGATTTGTCACGGCAGATGTCCTAGTGTGAGGACTTAGTCGTGAGGCCAACGCATCTATGTGGTAGCTTGAGAGGGGTTGATTGGGATGAGAGACGCGAGGCGGATTAACACACAAGACAAGGGTTTAAACAGCTTCGGGCAATGAGAAACATCATCCGGTAATAGCCCTACAAGCTGTTTGTGGCTAGGTCTCATTATGCTCATGAGGGAGTTGCTGTATAAGCCGGCTCTCCTCTAGTTGTATCTAGCCTTAGAGATTCTTTTCCCCCTCTTGGGGTGCCCTGCCCCTCCTTATATAAGTTCGAGGGGCGGGTTACATGTGGAGTCCCAATAGGATTAGGACTAGTCTAGCTCTTAATACAAACCGGATACAAGTCCGGTTTTGATTCCTTATAAGGGAAATATTCCTCATGCCTTTCCTCTTAAGCCGGCCCACCATAACATGAGCCGGCCTTCTAGGCCTTGGGCCTTGTCATCCGTCTGACTTGCCCGCCGGGTTACCAGTGAGTCACCAAGCTCCAGCCGGGTCATACATCCGGCGGGTTACACCGCGGGGTATATCCCCGACAAATCATATGGTGTTTCTCCCCTCTACCTTCTTGTGATGAATTGAGTCTTGCTCTTTGAGGTTTCGTTATGTTGGATTGAGTATAATTTGAGAACACTTGATGTATGTCTTGTGATTGGATATCTATGATGACAATGGGATGTTCTATTGATTCACTTGATGTATGTTTTGGCACTCAACTCACGGATTCCTGAGGTGACATTGGGGTAATCTATGCATAGGGGTTGATGCACGTTTTTCGTCCTACGTTCTTTGATAGAAACTTTGTAGTGATTCTTTGTTGCACATTGAGGGATTGTTATATGATCTAATTATGTTTTCATTGTTGAGAGAATTTGCACTAGTGAAAGTATGAACCCTAGGCCTTGTTTTCAAGCATTGCAATACCGTTTTTGCTCACTTTTATCACTTCTACCTTGCTGTTTTTATATTTTCAGATTACAAAAATCTATATCTACTATCCATATTACACTTGTATCACCATCTCTTCGCCGAACTAGTGCACCTATACAATTTACCATTGTATTGGGTGTGTTGGGGACACAAGAGATCTCTTTATTATTTGGTTGCAGGGTTGTTTGAAAGAGACCATCTTCATCCTACGCCTCCCACGGATTGATATACCTTTGGTCATCCACTTGAGGGAAAATTGCTACTGTCCTACAAACTCCGCGCTTAGAGGCCCAACACGAGTCTGCAAGAAGAAGGTTGCATAGTAGACATCAGAGACCGACGATGACCAGGAGTAGCTAGGAGGCCTTGCCTCTTCGATCGTTGTTGCTTTTGTGCTAGCCTTCTTAAGGCAAACTTGTTTAACTTATGTCTGTACTCATATATGTTGCTTCTGCTGACTTGTTTGTATTCGAGCTTATGTATTCGAGCCCTGGAGGCCCCTGGCTTGTAATATAAATCTTGTATGATCTTAATTTGTGTTTAGAGTTGTGTTGTGATATCTTCCCGTGAGTCCCTGATCTTGATCATACACATTTGCGTGTATGATTGAATCGGGGGTGTCACAAGTTGGTATGATAGCCGACTGCCAGTAGGAATCCCCCCTTCCTGACTCCTTGGACGAAGTTGAGTCTAGTCATCGCAAAACATTTACTAACATGGTTGTGTGGCTTACGGGCCCACGTCTCCATTTGGGTGGTATTAGGATCTTTTATTCCTCGTCTATAATCTGGGATTCTGATCTCTCTTCTATTCGGGTTAAATGTTTTTACTAATTCTAACTCTAGGAGCCCCTTCATTCCAGATGATCGACTGCTTCACCAGAAGATTCCGATGTTTTCCCGAGACCCTTGTGCCCTTAGCCGTTGCAATTCCCCACCACCGATAAATCCCTATGGATAGCTACATACACTTGCCGCCCATACCTTCTTTTCTTATTACTCTTGTTATTACAAGATACCCTGTAATACTTTCCGATATTCCGAGAATCCATTGTGTCTCTTGCCTTGCAGCTCCTTTTCCGCATAAACACATGTATGAATAATTCCTCGCATTTATCGAGGATTCATTCATCCCTAGTTGTTTGTGTGTTTCGCAAAATTCTTCAGAATACTATTTGATCTTCCAAAAATCCTCAGTAGCCTATTGCTCTTGTTCTTCCTTACCTGCTTGCATTATGGTTAAATCCACATGTCTAGCAATATTCATTAAATCCTTAGTGTTTGTCATTCCGACCCTATTGATTCAACATGTTTACGAAAGCTCGCAATCATCAGTCACTTTAGAATTCGTTCCTTCAGCTCAGACGTCACTCCGGACATGAACTTGTTCTTAACCAATCAAATTGCCGTCGATTGTACCCCTAAGTCTATTCACCGGTACGCGTCGGTGCTATACAAACCGTTTTTAACCCCTTTCCGCGACGGCGTTCGGAACCATCGCCAAGTGAGTGACTGCGATAGGGGAGTCGTTCCCACATGACCCAGAAATCGTCGGGGATATGCCCTCCTGGCACACACGCTCGGCAAAATGAGGTCCTGTGCGACCGACGAGCACTCAAATATGGTTATACGTACAATAGTGCTAAAAATACAATTATACAAGCGAAATCGTTTTCGGTCGTAAGTACATCCCACACAGTCAGTCCCCACTAAGCGGTTCCGTTCGTATGTACATTCCACACAGTCAATCCAAGGAATACGTTTCCGTTAGTATGTACATCGCACACGTTCTTCTATGACCAAACGTTTGCGATGCGCACAACATCACAAACAGTCCATAATTTCGAAGCGTGTGTGATAAGGTGACTATCAAAAACATTTAATAAGAAAGAACTATGTGCGATGCCGTTGTTAATCGCACAAGTTTTTTCTTGGCTGATCGTGTGTGAAGTGGAGATTGATCGCACACGTAGTGGATCCTAGAAACGTGTCTGATCTCCACGTCTATCGCAGAAGTTTCGCTTTCGCAAACCGTGTGCAGTGTAATCCCTAATTAAACCCTAATTTAATAATCACATGTTTTGAATTTGAAAGTAGGCAATCACTTATTTCATATCCAACCATGTTTATTACAAATATATGTTCAGCCACGAATGCATAATTTAATGCACAGGTACATATACTGAAGAACTACAGAAGCACCAAGTAAAGAATGATGAACCACAGTTGTACTAAAGACTGTAAAGAGAGAGGCGAAAGACATTCTGGTTGCTGGAGAAGGTGAAGTGGAATGCCCATATTGTGCCCTCCTCCATGCGTAATGCGCACACGACTCTAGGCCAACCCCTTGTGATGGCTGCCCGTCCATCCTTCACTGTCTTCATTACGACTTCTCGATGCTCGTTGTAGTTTGGATGAAATACTTTAACTTCATTGCGTGCCCACTAATCATGTACTTTGCGAGGTAATCTTGAGTGAACTGCTTCGGGAACCATTGCGAACAAAAAAGATTCAGACATTGTTGTCTAACAACTCATTATGGGCAGTAAAAAAAGAAGGCTGCAGAGTTTGCAGTTACCATCCTACAGCTCACTGTTGTGTTGGATAGAGCATAAACAAATAATTTGCTTGCCACCATTCGTATCTTTTTGCTAATAATCCTTATCAGTCTCCTCACTTGATGCTTGTTCATGAATATCTCATTGCCCCATACGCAAAAAGGGTCGATGCATGGATCCTTGCCAAGGGCATATGTACCTACAAGCAACAAGTCAATATTAGAAGCTAACAAGTGTCCAGGCCTGGATCTATATGCACTACATTATGGTACGACGGGGGGAGTACAAGCCGAGGATGAAGCTAACCTCGGCGGAAAATGGTGGCCACTCCCGTTGTTGTCCTGCATAAGTAGTGGAAAGGCATGATAAGTACAACAACCTTAACGTCAAACAAATATAGCAAAGGTAAACAACATCATCTCCAAATGATAGCTTGAATGTGTTGGTTTCAGCATGCTGTTAAAGCAGATATAAAATGGAAGGCAATGTTCCCAACAGCAGGCTTAACAACCATCAAATATTGCAATTCAAACTGGTATTGTTGAAAATGAATAGAACATAGGTAATGCTTAAACATCAGACTAGATAAATGTGTAAAACTGAAATAAAGGGCATGTGTTAACTACACCAGGCATAACTGGAACCAAATATAGCCATTCAAACTGGTATTGATGCAGTCGAGCAGCACAGTTCCGACTTGCACATAATGAACAACACATTGTGAATGACTGAAATAAACAAGGCATAAATGATGAGTATAACAACCAAATATAGTCATTGAAAACTGGACAGAGTCTCACTGCAACCAACCTAACAAGCAAATACAGATAAACAGGGCATATGCTTGAAAACTGGACAAATGCTCACTACAACTAACCTAACAAGCAAATACAGATAAACAAGGCATCTGCTTGAAAACTGGACAAAGGCTAAAAAAGCAACCTAACAACCAAATACAGATAAACAAGACATCTGCTTGATAACTAGACAAATGCTCACTGCAACCAAACTAAGAACCAAATACATATAAACAATGCATCTGCTCGATAACTGAAAAAATGCTCACCGCAACCAACCTAACAACCAAATACAGATAAACAAGGCATCTACTCACTATAAAAAACCAAATATGGCCATTCGTGAAACTGAAGTGGACAATTCATACTTAAACATCACATAGCCCTATTGAACAATACATTTTTGGATAACTAAAATAATTAAACACGGCACAGTTAAAGCACCGCATGGCAAATGCTACTACAACAAAGGGTACGTGTTGGCAAGCTAGAAAAGGTAAGATTTGCTGATAGGATGTTGCCTCACATTTCATGGATGGGATCCTTCCAGTTGGAAGAGCACAGACCCATGGTGCGCTCTCTGATGTCACAGATGGGCTGTTTCACCTTGGAAAAACCTTTGTGGGTGCCCTCCTCGTGGTCGTGGTCGTGGTTGATGAGATCTGACTTGGCAACTGAGGATCCCAAGCTGCCGCCGTAGAACGTGTCCTTCAGAAATGACAAAATGGGCTCGATGGCGTATAAGTATCGCAAATCCTTGACCGCTTGGTGGAGGAGATCAGCGGCAGGGCCGTCGAAGAGATCGACGGCGTTGAACCAGAGGGGTTGGGGATGGACCACTTAACCTGTGACATGGCCCGCATGAAGCCGTCCCTGTCGATGAGCTTGATGTCGTAGCCAGCTTTCCCGAGATACAGTAATACGCTAGCCCGCTGACATGAAGCCTTCGGCATGGCAACATAGTCAACATCTTCGCCGGCTTTCACGGCGACGTGTTGCTCCGGGATCGACAAGTCGGGGCGAACGGCAGCCACCTCGCCAACGTCCGCCGCGAGCTAGGGTTTGAGGGAGGGAGGGGGCTGGGTGGGGGACTGTGGAGGGGGGTGGTGTTTGAGGATACACCGCGGCTACTGAAAATTTTGGTAATGGTGGGTGGAGATGGTGGTGGACGAGGGAGGGCGACGGTTCAAATGCCTCGGTACTGCAATTTTACTATAAGGTCGGTGCTGGAGGAGTGTGGACGACGGCTGAAGTACGACGGCTACTAAAATTTGGGTAAAGGAATTGATGAGGGGCGGGAGTGCCCAAGATTGCGCACGGTCCAATAAGAATATGCGTGTATGATAATAAGGAAAAGTGGCGGCACCGCCCATTTTTGCAATGCTTAAGGTGGGTAGTTTGTTTTTATATTTCTAGCTAGCTGGTCTATCAATAAAAACATAGTCTACAAATTATAAAATTCCCACCGGGTCACACATCCTTGGACTACTCCAGCCCGAGCATGCTTAACTTCCGCATTCTATTCGACTAGGCTAGCAGATGGGAAGCAGCCCCTTGCTGATAGGAATTGCCTCCTTGCCTTTAAGGCGTTTCATGCTGGTCACCCTATGGGACCTACTCCCTCCTATCATGCACATTTGTGCTTTTAGAAACTGTGTGCGATATTTACATGGCCGGTGTGTCGCCGCCTAGCCTTCAATGAGCACTGGAATTGGTAGCGGGAAAATGATGGGAGAAGAGGCGGGAAACTGATGAGAGGAGTGGCGGGAAATGTAGCCTGTTTAGAAAATGTAGTAGAGAAGGAAGCGCGAGCTAGCATGACGCATGCGCAC
This sequence comes from Triticum aestivum, assembly GCF_018294505.1. Taxonomy (NCBI): domain Eukaryota; kingdom Viridiplantae; phylum Streptophyta; class Magnoliopsida; order Poales; family Poaceae; genus Triticum; species Triticum aestivum. Next base: position 376,814,587 of record NC_057811.1, read on the forward strand.
AGTGCTTACCCATGGACTGCATGTGCTGTCGAAAGGGCTGAGGGTTGGAGTCGATCTGGGAGCATCCAACGGTGCAGACATACGATCCGTGGGGTTTGGGTTCTGGCCAATCAGAACACACGACTCAGATCGCGCGCGCAGCAGGGGGAGGGGGCATCAACCACGGTTTGGTAGGCACACAACTTTCATGAGTGAACCGTGTGCTATTTGAAAACATTTTGTGAGAAGAATCTTGGTTTTTAAATCCCCGTAAATCCAAAACTCACCCGAAAATCGTGAAACTTGGCATGGTGTCATGACATGGCACATATATGTAGAGGAATTTTTATCGTCCATTTTGGCGTAAGTTTTATTACAAGCCTCTTACAAACCGAAGCTTCTCTCAAAGAAGCCTCGTGGTTCTAATAGGGAAACGTGCCCCCCCTTGTCGGTGAAATGATAATCACTGCCTCTTGTCGCATTGTATTTTCTTCTACGGGCAACATGGAACGACAGGATATCCGTGCTGAAATTTAAACTTATTCAGGGTTCGTTTGGCCTTTTTATACACTAATTGAGTTTCCTAGGCATTTAATGTCCATAATTCAAATATGAACTTCAAATACATGCTCCAGTTCACCAAAATGGCTAGAAAAATTAGACATGAGTCCTTGGGTGCATGTTTAGGTCCCATGCCAGGAATGGGAACGAATTACAACCGTACCCGCGTCCTGGCTCGTCCTGAAACATTTGGAATCTCGGTTTTTAAATCCTCGTAAATCCTAAACACACCAGAAAGTCATGAAAGTTGACATGGTGCCACGTCATGGCACATATATGTCGGGGTAAAAACATTGTCCAATTTGTGCCAAGCTTTATTACAAACCTCTTACAAACCAGAGCTTCTCTCAAAGAAGCCTCGTGGTTTCGATAGGGAAACATGTTCCCCTTGTGGGCGAAACATAATCACTGCCTCTTTTCACCATGTATTTTCTTCTACGGGCAACATGGAACGACAGGATATCCGTGCTGAAATTTAAACTTATTCAGGGTTCGTTTGGCCTTTTTATACACTAATTAGGTTTCCTAGGCATTTAATGTCCATAATTCAAATCTGAACTTCAAATACATGCTCCAGTTCAAAAAAATGACTAGAAAAATTATACATGTGTCCTTGGGTGCATGTTTAGGTCCCATGCTAGGAATTAGAATGAATTAAAACCGTACCGGCGTGGCACCCCGGCTCAGAGCGACCGGTTTACCCTGCATTGCCAGCCCAGAGATCATGTCTTCTGGCAACACACAACATATTGGTACAGAAAACAACCGCTTTATTGATGCTAGCGGAACAGAGTTCATATTACAACAGTGGTCGAGGCCAAGCGGCACACTCGGTGCGGTGGAACAATATGTACATTATTTAGTGAACATAAAGGGGACTCGACTCGAACAACTACGTGGCAGCGGAATAACGTCGTAGCGGAAGCTCCATATCACAGGGACACTGATGTGGACACGATCTAGACTCGAACAGCGCTCCTTTCCAACGAGACTTTCCTGAAATCTGGCATGACACACCAGGTCAGTACATTGAATGTACTTGCAAGCTCACAACAAGCATAATCATAATGACAAACAATATCATGATATTTAACCAATTATTAATAATGCAACATTATATGTCAACATGCTGTGATCAAGCCCGAACGTCCCTCAGGACAGCTTACCAACTGTGATCATCTCTGGACCACAAACACACCACCATAGTGGTCTTTCTCAAGAACAACTCGTGATCCTTATGGCGATCACAACCACGACCATCATTTGGTCCCAAATACCTCGATGGCCTTTCTGCCATCCATTGACAATGCAAAGTTCATAGCTTAGTGTGCAATTTTTATTAAACCTTGACTCATGGTCGGACCTAGTATGAGGTGTCCGTGACCGTGGACTCGGCTATCGATAGATTATACACTCTGTAGAGGTAGCACACTGTACCCACACCACGGAACCCATTGCCTCGCATTGCCTCGCACACTGTACATTCCGACAAAACCCCTCCATTGCCACAGCACTCTCCCGGCCACTCCGACCCAAATCCCCAACGGGCTGGTCCTGGGTGGCCCCGTGTCTACCAAAGACACCCCGACCACCGTCGTGGTCAAAACACTCCCACTCGGGGGCTCGGTACCATAATCTCATCAACAAGCACACAAGATTATGTGTGCTTACCGGGCCAGGGCAAACACGACATAATCTTCCCTAGATGGAGGCACCGACCAGAGGCCGTGTCAATGGACCGAATCAAGGCCTTCCCACAAGGCAAATGTGGTTGCACTGGAAAGAAACTCGATTCAGCGGCACCATGACCCAGTCAACGATATATTCAAGTTGAGTTATATTCAGGATTAACTTTAAACTAAAAATGACCGGTGTCATAGCATGCCATGAAATGCAAAACAACACATGCATCACATATTGATAAAAATGACCGACGTCATCCATATGCACACCAAGCATAAACGTCAACAACTCATATTACTCTACTTGCTCAAAATGACTCACAACTTAACCAAAATATTTTGCAACAAGTTTTATTAATTTCCTACGCAAGAAAGTAACTCCGATAAATTTTTCATATGCTTGACCAAAAGATATCATTATCAACAACTCTTAATTTCTTTATCACTAAGTTGGGTTCAAACATTCTGTAAGACAAGTAATATGATTAAACAAGTATTTAACAGAATATTTTCTAACAAATTTTTATCAATTTAAGAATGCAAACACAAAGCTTTAAATAATTACTAACATGCATAACAAAATTATTTCTAACATCACCTCAAATAAATTTTAACTTGCTTTACCCACTTAAACTAGTTTCAATTATTCTGTAAATCAAGCATAACAACTGACCAATACTTAACATAATACAAATAATTCAATAATTATTTAAATGCATGGATTAATCATTTCATTTAAGTGAGAAAATCACAAATATTGAAATGGCATCATAAAAATGTTGCTGTGGCTTGCCTTAGTGCAGATGAGGTTCACAAGCCTCCTGGTGATCCTCAAGACAAGCCTCACCTTCTGAAAATAATTTTAAACACAAAAAGAAAATATCAAGAACACTTCTGAAATTCACCAGAAATTCTAAACAACTCAGAAAAATCTCATCTTTGGTGAGCTGTTAGATTTCCTTTCAAAGAACACAATGAAAAAAGAATCATCTCATTTGGACTTATGGTTAAAAAGTTAAAATTGTTTG
>NC_057811.1:376817869-376855570 GCF_018294505.1 Triticum aestivum
CGTAAAGCCCAGGGGCGCCACCACTCGTACCGCTTCGCGCGTGTACTGAGTGGCTGACTAGCGGGCCCCGCTAGTCAGGTGGGGGAAGAGGGAGAGAGAAATAGAGAGGGCCGCGGCTTCGCCGGAGCTCTCGCCAGCGACGAGGGCTCGTTGGCCCAAACGAGAGGGAGGGATTGATAGAGGGGACGATGGCGCACCTGCCCGTACCCGTAGCGTGGCTAGGGGTGGTCGAACGGCGTCGGAAACTAGCTCACAAGCGGAGGCAGAACGTGGAGGTCGCCGGAGTTGAGGAAGACGGCGAGCAGAGGTCACTCCAGAGGCTCCAAGCGGGCAAGATGGCCTCACCGGAGAGAGGCGGAGGCCTTGGAGGGGTCGCCCAGGCCTGGGAGGGGCTGGAGCTACCGCGACGACCAGAGGGGATCGCCGACGAGCTCGAGCTCGGGGACGGCGGCCCGAGGCCTGCCCGGCCGGGCTACGGCTTCCTACTCGATCGTGGGGTGTGTGTGAGTGCTGGATGGTGCTCGAGGAGGCTGGGGGTGGCTCTATTTATAGGCGAGCGGCGAGGGTGCTTCGGGCTCCGCCGGTGGATACCTGTCCACGGCGCCTGGCGACGAGCGGCGTCAGTGAGAGGGGGAGAAGGCGACGGAGGTCACGCGGCCACTGTGGGCGAGCGGAGACGAACACAGGATCAAGGGGATGGCGACGAGCACAGTGCGCTCCGCACTGTTGGGCTGGCCGGACCTTGCCCGTGCTCGCTGCGGCGAGCTCCGGCGTCGGCGAGTGCCAGGAAGGAGTTAAGGACGTCGAGACGATGATGGTGGCGGGGTTTGGCATGGTTAGGCAGGCGGGGGAAGCGAGCACGCTCAAACAGAGCGCTCAGCGTCACCCAGAGCGCATCGACACGCATGCCTGGCATCGTGGACACGCGTGGTCACCGCGCGAACTCTCTCCTCAGGCCAGCCTTCGTCCAAAAATCATGTCTGGCATGTTGTTCGTGGTAGTTTTGAAGTTTACCATGGTTTGGTTTGGATCCAGGTGCAGTAGAGAAGATTTTGCAAGCCAGGTAAGTTTCTGGTCAGTAACTTTGTGATATTACTGTGGTCAAATGGCTGGGAGTTTGGGGCTGTGCTTTGGAGGCTAGTTATAAGTTACTAAGGTAAAGATGCACAAGAAAGTTCAGGTCAAATGGAGCAAGTAAAATGGTAGTTGCTATAGAAACCACCAGTTCTGTCCAGAACAGAAAAGATTTTCTGTAGCAGAAATATTCCAAAAAGTGATGAAATATTTTTGCTCAGGGAGGTGCCCTAGGGTCCCTAGAATATTTGTGAATTATCTTAGAATTGTCTGAGCCATAAAAATTAGGGTTGCCTTGAAGCAAACAGATCTGGCTTAGGGATTTTGAGAGAAAATGAATATTTCTCATTTAAGAAAAATATTCCAAAGGTTATTTTGTGGTGGATCAGAAGTGAAGTGATGGTTTGGGAGAGAAGTGAACACTTGGGTGAAAGCCAATGATGCCTAACTGTTTAAGTCAAATGAAAAGATTAAGAAACTCCAAGTTTCAAAAACTTTCAAATGAAATTTCAAGCAAATAAGAAAGGGCAAAAACCAGGGTATCACAAACCTCCCCCACTTAGAATGAATCTCGTCCTCGAGATTCGGTTGCTTGGGAAAACCACTCTGGATACTGACTCTTAAGGAACTCTTCCTGCTCCCAACTTGCTTCTGATCGGTGTGATGCTCCCACTGAACTTTGAAAAAATTTCTGACTTTGCTGCGAGTGACCCTTTCCACTTGATCCAAAATTTTGGACGGTCTTTCTTCATAAGTTAAATCCTTTGCCAATTCTATCTCAGCCATTGCAGTCCTTTTCTCAGGCGGGGATATGCATCGTCTCAATTGCGAAACATGGAACACATTGTGTATTTCTGACAACTCCGGGGGTAGTTCCAGTTGGTATGCAACCGTACCCACTCGAGACATAATTGAGAATGGACCAATGAATCTGGGTGCCAGCTTTCCACGAGTCTGAAATCGCTTAACTCCTTTCATAGGAGTGACTCGGAGGTACACATGTTCTCCGGGTTCAAAACTGACCTGTCGGTGCTTTGCATCATAATAACTCTTCTGACGGGATTTGGCCAATTGCAGTCGGTCTCTGATTTCCCTGACTTGTTTCTCGGCTTCCATCATGAGATCGGTTCCGAAGATATGGGTATCTCCAGCTTGAGACCAATTTAGAGGAGTGCGGCACTTACGACCATATAGAGCTTCATAGGGTGACATCTTTAGACTGGTCTGGAAACTTTTTTTATACGAGAACTCGGCGTATGGCAAGCAATCTTCCCAGTTCGCCCCGTTGGCTAGCACACAGGCATGCAACATATCTTCGAGTATTTGATTTACTCGCTCTGTCTGACCGTCCGTCTGGGGGTGATAAGCAGTACTATATTTTAGTGCTGTCCCCAAGGCTTGATTGAAGTGGGACCAGAAAGCGGAGGTAAACAAAGAACCTCGGTCGGAAGTGATAGTCCGGGGTACCCCATGCAGACTAACAATTCTGGATACATACAGTTGTGCCAGTTCATTTGCTCTGTATCTGGTGCTGACCGGGATGAAATGAGCAACCTTGGTTAGGGTGTCCACTATAACCCGGATTGCGTCTTTGCCTCGCTGAGTCCTAGGCAATCCGGTGATGAAGTCCATGCAAACATCATCCCATTTCCATTGTGAAACTGGCAATGGTTGGAGAAGTCCGGCTGGCTTCTGATGCTCTACTTTCACCTTGTTGCATATGTCGCAACAGGCTACAAAATAGGCAATGTCTTTCTTCATCCCATTCCACCAGAATATTTGTTTAAGGTCTTCATACATTTTCGTACTTCCCGGATGAATGGAATACAAGGATTCGTGTGCTTCTGACAAGATTTTCCTCTTCAAGTCCGGTTGATTTGGTACACAAATTCGTCCACGGAATCGGAGGGTACCGAAGTTGTCCTTGAAGAAATCTGGGGGCTGCCTTGCATGTTTTTGTAGCTTGGCGTCATCTGGCTGGGCCTTGCGGATTTCCATCTCAAGTGTGGGGGTAACTTCCAAAATATTAGTGAGGCCAGCATCCACGATGACCAAGTTGAGCTGAGCGATCTCCTCCTGAAGTTCGGTAGGCAATGATTTTAACATGACATTTAAGCTGACGGGCTTTCGACTGAGCGCATCGGCAACGACGTTGGCCTTGCCTGGATGGTAATTTATTCCAAGGTCATAATCCTCGACCAACTCTAACCATCTTCGCTGACGGAGATTTAAATCTGGCTGAGTGAAGATGTACTTGAGGCTTTTGTGGTCGGTAAAAATTTGGCACCTTTTTCCAATGAGATAGTGTCTCCAAATTTTTAATGCATGAACCACTGCAGCCAATTCCAAATCATGAGTAGGATAATTTCCCTCGTGTGGTCGTAGTTGTCGTGATGCATAGGCTACTACCTTGCCGTCTTGCATCAATACACAACCAATACCTTGTCTGGAGGCATCGCAGTACACGTCGAAGCTGCGATAAATGTCTGGAAGAGTCAATACGGGTGCGGTTGTCAGACGCATCTTTAGCTCATAAAAACTCTTCTCATAGTCCTTGGTCCACTCAAACTTTGTATCCTTTTTGAGCAGTTCCGTCATAGGTTTAGCAATTTTGGAAAACCCTTCAATGAAACGACGATAGTATCCAGCTAATCCAAGGAAACTCCGGATCTGTGTTATAGTCGTGGGCGGTATCCAATCGAGCACATCCTTTACTTTGCTCGGGTCCACGGCTATGCCTTCGACGGATAGTACATGCCCAAGAAACTGAACATGCTTGAGCCAAAATTCGCACTTACTGAACTTGGCGTATAGCTGATGGTTGCGGAGCCGTTGTAGCACTGCCCGGAGGTGATCCTTATGCTCTTCTTCACTCTTGGAGTAAATGAGGATGTCGTCGATAAAGACTACCACAAATTTGTCGAGGAAGTCCATGAACACCTTGTTCATCATATGCATGAAGAAGGCAGGGGCATTGGTGAGACCAAAGGACATCACAGTATATTCGTAAAGACCGTATCGTGTAGTGAATGCGGTCTTAGGAATATGTTCCCTTTTAATCTTGAGCTGATGATACCCGGTACGTAAATCAATTTTTGAGAATACTTTAGCCCCACTGAGCTGATCGAATAGATCATCAATCCTTGGCAGTGGGTATTTATTTTTGATGGTGACCTCATTCAGCTGGCGATAATCTATGCACATACGGAGACTGCCATCCTTTTTACCCACGAAGATTGCAGGTGACCCCCACGGTGAAGAGCTGGGACGAATATAACCTTTCCGGAGTAATTCGTCAAGCTGTTTCTTTAGTTCCACTAATTCTGATGAGGGCATCCGGTAATACTTCTTGTATAATGGTGCGGTTCCGGGCACAAGATCTATGGCAAATTCCAGTTCCCGATCTGGTGGCATGCCTGACAGTTCTTCTGGAAACACATCAGGGTACTCACTGACCACAGGAATAAATTCCAATTCAACCACAGTAGTGCACACTAGTTCTGGCTTGGGTATATGCTTGCGAGCATAGAATTTGGTGAGCTGCCCATTCAGACTGGTTAAATTGACTTCTCGGGTTGCGCAGTTTATACAAACTTGATATTTGGTCAGCCAATTCATTCCCAATATAATATCCAACTGTTCAGACTCAATGATTATCAGAGATGTTGGAAAGTGGACCCCGTTGATATTGATCTCCAGATCGCGGCAGACTAGATTGCTCTTGATTATAGATCCCGGGGTTTGTACCAGCATATTTTTGCCCAAAATTGTGCAAGGAAAATTGTTTTGGGCGGCAAAACTCCGAGAAATAAAAGAATGGGAAGCCCCAGAGTCAAATAAAATTACTGCAGGTATGTCATTAACAGAAAACATACCAATGACGACTTCTGGCTTCTCTTGGGATTCATCGGCGGAGATATGATTCACGTGCCCAGTGAAGTTTTGCTGGGTTGGCCCTGACTCCATAAAGTTGACTTGTGGCCTGCTCAGCGCATTCACCTTGTGGTTCTTAGGGCACTGTTTGGCATAATGTCCGGGCTGCCCGCAAGTGAAACAAGAATTATTGCGCTGCCGCTCCTCATGCATTGGATTGGCCACAACATTCTTGACTTGAGTGGTGGTCTTGTTAACATTCTGCTGCCAATTTGGCCAGTATTCCACCTGAGTCTGCTGCTAGGTACGAGCCTTTTGCATAGGTTGCCCATCCTTCTTTGGCTCAAACTTGCGCTTGTTGTCGTTAATAGGCCTATTATCGGATATAAGCTTGTGTTCCCATTCAGCAATGAATGCCTTGTCTACCAGAGTTTGGAAATCCGTGAAATCAAACATACTGAGAGCACACCGAAGTTGCGGATTTAAACCTCCAAGAAATCTGTCCATCTTCCTTTCTTCGGTGGCAACGTCATACAGAGAGTAACGGGCCAGATGATTGAATTTTTGCAGATACCCAGCCACAGATTGATTTCCTTGGACAAGCGCGAGAAATTCATGCTGCTTGGCCTTCATAACTCCAGTAGGGATGTGATATTTGCGGAACTTATCCTTGAATTTTTCCCAGGTGACTTCCTCATCAATCGGCCACATGGCTTTTGTATTTTCCCACCATATGGCAGCTGCGCCTTCAAGGTAATGGGTTGCAAATGGGACTTTATCATTTCCTTCAGTACGGGCGATCTCAAGCTTTTTCTCCATGGTGCGCAACCAATCGTCTGCATCCAATGGGTCAACAACCTGACTGAAATTGGGTGGATTGGTCCTCTGAAAATCTGACAGCTTTGAGTGATGACCATTCTGATTTCCATTTTTTCCAACTATAGCTTGCACACTTCTCAATATTTCAATCAGATCATTGTTCCTTTTTTCTTCAAACATACGCAGAACTTGCTCGGTGGAGGGAGGATCAGGCGGAGGAGGTGGTGGCTGAACGTACGGCTCGGGAGAATATCCTGCCTGTCGTGCGGAACGACGAACAGGAGTTCCCTCACGAATGTTGCTACTGCCGCCTCCCCGCGTCATCCTATTGAGTATTTTTCCCAAGGCAACGAAATCGAGATGAGAGACATCCAAGAATAAAATTGGGGAAAAGCCAGCAACAATTCTCGAAAAAGACAAAAGAGCGAAGAGAATACAGCGATTAAAGTCCCATCATAATTATACATAGACTCATACATGAAAATTTAACAACCTGACTGGTTCCACTACTCTCATACATGAAGCATCATGACTCGTACAACTACATTCGTACACCATCTAGACGACTGCGAATACTCAAAGACACTACTGCTCTGCTGGTGCTGCGGTGTCCTCCCCTGAAGCGGTCTCAGATCCCGAACTGACGTGGTTAACGGAAACCTCCGGGTTAAAGGTAACACGACGACGCTGCCTCGAGGGCTCTCCCTCAGGGGCAGGGGTAGGATGAAGCATCGGGGCTGCAGGAGTAGCAAGAAGTGAGACCCACTCGGCAGGAGTACTGAGAGGGTTCACAGCCGGAACGCCTGTGCTATTCGGGGGAGTAACCGGCGAAATAGGGGAGCTAGAGCTAACTGGGACATAAGGGGTAAATCCCAGTGAGGATGGAGTAGTGGTGGATCTAGTAGTGACCAAGGTAGCGGCTAAAGCAGTACGGGCACGAGTCAGCTCTCGGGCCAACTCGTGGATCATCAGATAGCTAGCAGTGATATAGCGAGCAAGATGGCTAGCAACACTATCAGACTTCGGGTTAACGAGAGGAAAACGGACACGACCGTTGTCGTGCAGAGATGGGTAGTAATAGAATCCTGGGTGATGCTGCATTTGAACCTCGGTATAACGAAGCTCGACAAGGACCTCAAATGCGGCAAACTGGACAGCCTGAGAAGCGGTGGAGGCGTAACCGCTCCGAGAAGTGCGAGTGTAACAGCCGGAATCGGAACTGGTGCGCAGAGTAACCACTGCGTGATACTCATACACTGAGTCTGCTAGACGCTCCCGGTACACACGGTAGACTGGTTCGTCTCCGTGAGGGTACAGCCGACGCCACACGTTGCGGAGAAGGTGCGGTGACGTGTACGGCATCAACTGCAACTGGCATGGATACGGCACCGGAGCCATCTACACTCACAACCATTAACAAGTTAGCATAAAAATAATAATCAAATGACTACAATGCAACAACCAGCTATAACTGCTACCGACACTCACTTTACTCGTGTCTAGCGTCCAGTTAACACGTCGTAGTCTAGCATGGCCTACAGTTAGCGCGGCTCTGGTACCAACCGTTGTGGCACCCCGGCTCAGAGCGACCGGTTTACCCTGCATTGCCAGCCCAGAGATCATGTCTTCTGGCAACACACAACATATTGGTACAGAAAACAACCGCTTTATTGATGCTAGCGGAACAGAGTTCATATTACAACAGTGGTCGAGGCCAAGCGGCACACTCGCGGCGGAACAATATGTACATTATTTAGTGAACATAAAGGGGCCTCGACTCGAACAACTACATGGCAGCGGAATAACGTCGTAGCGGAAGCTCCATATCACAGGGACACTGATGTGGACACGATCTAGACTCGAACATCGCTCCTTTCCAACGAGACTTTCCTGAAATCTGGCATGACACGCCAGGTCAGTACATTGAATGTACTTGCAAGCTCACAACAAGCATAATCATAATGACAAACAATATCATGATATTTAACCAATTATTAATAATGCAACATTATATGTCAACATGCTGTGATCAAGCCCGAACGTCCCTCAGGACAGCTTACCAACTGTGATCATCTCTGGACCACAAACACACCACCATAGTGGTCTTTCTCAAGAACAACTCGTGATCCTTACGGCGATCGCAACCACGACCATCATTTGGTCCCAAATACCTCGATGGCCTTTCTGCCATCCATTGACAATGCAAAGTTCATAGCTTAGTGTGCAATTTTTATTAAATGTTGACTCATGGTGGGACCTAGTACGAGGTGTCCGTGACCGTGGACTCGGCTATCGATAGATTATACGCTCTGCAGAGGTAGCACACTGTACCCACACCACGGAACCCATGGCCTCGCATTCCCATTCGGGTGGACCAACGGCATTCCGACAAAACCCCTCCATTGCCACAGCACTCTCCCGGCCACTCCGACCCAAATCCCCAACGGGCTGGTCCTGGGTGGCCCCGTGTCTACCAAAGACACCCCGACCACCGTCGTGGTCAAAACACTCCCAGAGGCCGTGTCAATGGACCGAATCGAGGCCTTCCCATAAGGCAAATGTGGTTGCACTGGAAAGAAACTCGATTCAGCGGCACCATGACCCAGTCAACGGTATATTCAAGTTGAGTTATATTCAGGATTAACTTTAAACTAAAAATGACCGGTGTCATAGCATGCCATGAAATGCAAAACAACACATGCATCACATATTGATAAAAATGACCGACGTCATCCATATGCACACCAAGCATAAATGTCAACAACTCATATTACTCTACTTGCTCAAAATGACTTACAACTTAACCAAAATATTTTGCAACAAGTTTTATTAATTTCCTACGCAAGAAAGTAACTCCGATAAATTTTTCATATGCTTGACCAAAAGATATCATTATCAACAACTCTTAATTTCTTTATCACTAAGTTGGGTTCAAACATTCTGTAAGACAAGTAATATGATTAAACAAGTATTTAACAGAATATTTTCTAACAAATTTTTATCAATTTAAGAATGCAAACACAAAGCTTTAAATAATTACTAACATGCATAACAAAATTATTTCTAACATCACCTCAAATAAATTTTAACTTGCTTTACCCACTTAAACTAGTTTCAACTATTCTGTAAATCAAGCATAACAACTGACCAATACTTAACAGAATACAAATAATTCAATAATTATTTAAATGCATGAATTAATCATTTCATTTAAGTGAGAAAATCACAAATATTGAAATGGCATCATAAAAATGTTGCTGTGGCTTGCCTTAGTGCAGATGAGGTTCGCAAGCCTCCTGGTGATCCTCAAGACAAGCCTCACCTTCTGAAAATAATTTTAAACACAAAAAGAAAATATCAAGAACACTTCTGAAATTCACCAGAAATTCTAAACAACTCAGAAAAATCTCATCTTTGGTGAGCTGTTAGATTTCCTTTCAAAGAACACAATGCAAAAAGACATCTCATTTGGACTTATGGTTAAAAAGTTAAAATTGTTTGAAGCTCTCTGGAATATAAATGAATTTGAATAAAAAGAAACAGCTGGGGGGGTGTGACGTCGAAGACGTAAAGCCCAGGGGCGCCACCACTCGTACCGCTTCGCGCGTGTACTGAGTGGCTGACTAGCGGGCCCCGCTAGTCAGGTGGGGGAAGAGGGAGAGAGAAACAGAGAGGGCCGCGGCTTCGCCGGAGCTCTCGCCGGCGACGAGGGCTCCTTGGCCCAAACGAGAGGGAGGGATTGAGAGAGGGGACCATGGCGCACCTACCCGTACCCGTAGCATGGCTAGGGGTGGTCGGACGGCGTCGGAAACTAGCTCGCAAGCGGAGGCAGAACGTGGAGGTCGCCGGAGTTGAGGAAGACGGCGAGCAGAGGTCACTCCAGAGGCTCCAAGCGGGCGAGATGGCCTCACCGGAGAGAGGCGGAGGCCTTGGAGGGGTCGCCCAGGCCTGGGAGGGGCTGGAGCTACCGCGGCGACCAGAGGGGATTGCCGGCGAGCTCGAGCTCGGGGACGGCGGCCCGAGGCCTGCCCGGCCGGGCTACGGCTTCCTACTCGATCGTGGGGTGTGTGTGAGTGCTGGATGGTGCTCGAGGAGGCTGGGGGTGGCTCTATTTATAGGCGAGCGGCGAGGGTGCTTCGGGCTCCGCCGGTGGACACCTGTCCACGGCGCCCGGCGACGAGCGGCGTCAGTGAGAGGGGGAGAAGGCGACGGAGGTCACGCGACCACTGTGGGCGAGCGGAGACGAGCACAGGATCAAGGGGATGGCGACGAGCACAGTGCGCTCCGCACTGTTGGGCTGGCCGGACCTTGCCCGTGCTCGCTGCGGCGAGCTCCGGCGTCGGCGAGTGCCAGGGAGGAGTTAAGGACGTCGAGACGATGATGGTGGCGGGGTTTGGCATGGTTGGGCAGGCGGGGGAAGCGAGCACGCTCGAACAGAGCGCTCGTCGTCACCCAGAGCGCGTCGACAGACATGCCTGGCATCGTGGACACGCGTGGTCACCGCGCAAACTCTCTCCTCAGGCCAGCCTTCGTCCAAAAATCATGTCTGGCATGTTGTTCGTGGTAGTTTTGAAGTTTACCACGGTTTGGTTTGGATCCAGGTGCAGTAGAGAAGATTTTACAAGCCAGGTAAGTTTCTGGTCAGTAACTTTGTGATGTTACTATGGTCAAATGGCTGGGAGTTTGGGGCTGCGCTTTGGAGGCTAGTTATAAGTTACTAAGGTAAAGATGCACAAGAAAGTTTAGGTCAAATGGAGCAAGTAAAATGGTAGTTGCTGTAGGAACCACCATTTCTGTCCAGAACAGAAAAGATTTTCTGTAGCAAAAATATTCCAAAAAGTGATGAAATATTTTTTCTCAGGGAGGTGCCCTAGGGTCCCTAGAATATTTGTGAATTATCTTAGAATTTTATGAGCCATAAAAATTAGGGTTGCCTTGAAGCAAACAGATCTGGCTTAGGGTTTTTGAGAGAAAATGAGTATTTTTCATTTAAGAAAAATATTCCAAAGGTTATTTTGTGGTGGATCAGAAGTGAAGTGATGGTTTGGGAGATAAGTGAACACTTGGGTGAAAGCCAAGGATGCCCAAGTGTTTAAGTCCAAATGAAAAGATTCAGAAACTCCAAGTTTCAAAAACTTTCAAATGAAATTTCAAGCAAATAAGAAAGGGCAAAAACTAGGCTGTCACAACCTGCGTCCTGGCTCGTCCTCGAACATTTGGAATCTTGGTTTTTAAATCCCCGTAAATCCTAAACTCACCAGAAAGTCATCAAAGGTGGTATGGTGTCACGTTATGGCACATATATGTCGTGGTAAAAACATTGTCCAATTTGGGCCAAGCTTTATTACAAACCTCTTACAAACCGGAGCTTCTCTCAAAGAAGCCTCGTGGTTCCGATAGGGAAACGTGTCCCCTTTGTCAGCGAAACGATAATCACTGCCTCTTTTTGCCTTGTATTTTCTTCTACGGGCAACATGGAACGACAAGATATCTGTGCTGAAATTTAAACTTATTCAGGGTTCGTTTGGCCTTTTTATACACTAATTGAGTTTCCTAGGCATTTAATGTCCATAATTCAAAGCCGAACTTCAAATACATGCTCCAGTTCACCAAAATGGCTAGAAAAATTATACATGTGTCCTTGGGTGCATGTTTTGGTCCCATGCCAGGAATGGGAACGAATTACAACCGTACGGGTGCCCTGGCTCGTCCTCAAACATTTGGAATCTCAGTTTTTAAATCCCCGTAAATCCTAAACTCACCAGAAAGTCATCAAAGGTGGCATGGTGTCACGTCACGGCGCATATATGTCGTGGTAAAAACATTGCCAATTTGGGCCAAGCTTTATTACATACCTCTTACAAACTGGAGTCTGTCGCAAGAACCCTCGTGGTTTCGATAGGGAAACGTGTCCCCTTGTGGGCCAAACGATAATCGCTCCCTCTTCTAGCCTAGTATTTTCTTCTACATGCAACATGGAACAACGGGAGATTCGCGCTAAACTTTGAAATTATTCAGGGTTCTTTTGACCTTTTTATTCATTAATTGAGTTTTCTAGGCATTTAATGTCCATAATTCAAATCCGAACTACAAATACATGCTCCAGTGCACCAAAATGGCTAGAAAAAACGTACATGTGTCCTTGGGGTGCATGTTTAGGTCCCATGGAACGAATGGGAATGAATTAAACCGTCTCGCCGTCCTGGCTTGGCCACAAACATTGCGAATCTCCGTCTTTAAATCTCTGTAAATCCAAAACTCACCAGGAAATCATGAAACTTGACATGGTGTCACTACATGGTACATATAATTGTCCAATTTGGGCGAAGCTATATTACAAGCCTCTTACAAACTAAAGCTTATCGCAACCCTCGTGGTTCCGATAGGGAAACACGCCCCTCTTGTGGGCGAAACGATAATCGCTGGCTCTTCTCGCCTTGAACTTTGTTTTCTACAAGCAACATAGAATAACAGGAGTGTCGTGCTAAAATTTGAAACTGTTCAGGGTTCGTTAGGCCATTGTATATATTAATTAAGTTTTCTAGGCATTTAATGTAGTCCATAATTCAAATTTGAACTACAAGCACATGCTCCAGTGAAGCAAAATGGGTGGGAAATCGTACATGTGTCATTGGGTGCATGTTTAGGTCTGATTTAAGGAATGGGAATTACAAACTTCTCGTCGTCGTGAAACATTGAGAATATCGGTTTTGAAATCCTAGTAAATCAAAAACTCACCCAAAAAACATGAAACTTGGCATGATTTCATTACATGGCACATATATACCGTGGTAAAAAAATCGTCCAGTTTGAGACAAGGCGCACACATTAATAGCCAACGAAGTCCTTTTTGAAAAAATAGCTGACACCTTAATATCGCAAACGGTTGTATTATATGAATCGTGTCAAAATTTAACCATACTCGGTGACGTGCGTGCAGCTGTTTTATTAGACGGGACGAGCGCGAGAAGTCCGCTGTGCAGGCTTGACGGGACGCGTGCGAGGAGTCCGTCGCGCAGGCTTGACGTGACGCGTGCATCCTGTCCACCTCGCAGGCTCAACGGGACACGTGTGAGCAGCAAGGCCGCCCATGCTCACCGGGAAGTGAGCTCTTTGACCTCCATGCACCAGCCGCCGCCCGCCTCGCTCACAACTTCTCCATTAATGGGTTAATTAAAGCACCTAGACGAAGGGTGTTTGCTTGTGATCCCATGGCAGCATTTGCTTTGTTCGTGTTTTCAACTCGTATTCCGGCCTAATTTAAATTGCCACATAGGGCAATGGATAATACGACGACAAATCAAATGGCAACGGATAATACGACGACAAATTTACAATGGCGCAGATAATAATTGTCTTACATATTCCGGATAATTTAAAATGCCACATGCGGCAAAGCCCGAAAGACACAGGGGCAAGAGAAGAAGGAAATCGTAGACAACGAACTGGGTCGCTACTGTCTCTACTCGTCAATGGATTGCTGAGCGAGGACATCCTCCAGCTCCTTCTTTAATTCCTCATGACTTTGCTTGAAAGCAGCCACAGATTGCTCCACCTCCTGCTCGAGCTTGATCCAGAGCTTCCTCAAGTCACCCATCAGTTCCTCAATGACCGCTATCAGCGTCATCCCTGAAGCACTGCTCTGCTCATGCAGCATCTTCCAGCCGGTGGCCTCCTCCTCCTTCTGGGCGAGCGCCTTGAGGAACTTCGCATTGTCACCCATGAGTTGCTCGACGAGGCCGGTCGCCTTGTCAACCGAGGCATCGCTGATCTCGAGTAGCCTCATCAAGCTGTCGACCAGCTCCTGCTGCTTAATGAGGCCAGCGAGAATGTCGTCGTTGGCGGCCAAGGACTTCAGCAACGTCAGCTCATCGCGATCGCCGACGCGGCGAGTGCGCTTGTGAGAGCCCTCGTGTGCCCGTGAGAGCTTGTTCAAGGGCTCCGCGGCGTGTCGGGACATCTGCTGCGGCTGCCGCTTCACGGCGGGACCTCTCTAGTGCTTCCGCGGCCTTGGTCTTTGCTGCGTGGTTATATGTCCACCCGAAACTTCTCCTACCGGTCATGGCAGAACGACTTGACAGGAAAGACCAGTTTTGTGGGTGATAAGGAGAGGAACTGTGAAGTAATTTTTGAGTGGGTAGTTTTTATAGCCCGGTGCTAAGTGTGAACACATATTAGTTTGATAGGTGTGAACTGATTTCCAATTACTTATTGCATTTTAATCTGCAATGTGATGAGAAACAAGGTCAAAATTTATTGATGGTTCTGGGCCTACAAAGCCCGGTCTGTTGTTCTGGCTCATCACAAACAGTTCTTTTGGATCAACTGTATGCCACGCATCGAAAGCCCAAAATGTGGGCCCGTGTTCTCGGATGTACGTGTACGTGTTTGCCCACTATCACACAAGGTCAAGATATCACCATCGTGTCCTATGGATGCGCCGTCGCGCCTCCCACGGGGTGCCAGAAGGTTGACCACGTGGTTGCTCGCCGTTGAGGCGGCCGCGGAGCGCTTTACTCCTCATTGAGGCGGCCACGGCGCGCTCTGCTTGCGACCGTCCGCGCGTTTTGCTCGCCATTGAGGCAGCCGCGGCGCGCTCTGCTCTGGCATCCCTACGCGCGCTCTGCTCGCCGTTGAGGCAAATTTACAATGGCAACGATTAATAATTGTCTTACATATTTAGGATAATTTAAAATGCCACATGCGGCAAGGCCCAGAACACTCACGACCTACATATGCATACAATTATAATAAAATATAGGCTAAAAGTCTGAGAATAGCACTCTTGCGGCCGTTCACTCCAAGTGTCCCGACCGCCTACGGAGCTGCTGGCGCTAGGAGGCTCTTGGGGCTGTCGGGCCTCTTCCAGAAGAGCTTGATAGCGTGCAATCGTGCGCATGATATCTCCGCGGAACGCTCCATTTCCATGTCTCTAGCCTGGTAGCAAATTCGGTCCATCACCTGCATCCTCAAGATATCACGTTGGCGATGTTCTACTTCGTCGGGGCCGTCAACTCCACCAAGGATGCGCTCGAGCCTGGCCACCACATCATCGGGATCGAGGTTGACATGGCCGCCGCGGGCAATGATGAAGCTACATGCTGCCTGTGTCTTGACTGAATCATAGAGGTCCTCCGCCCATTCCTTGCGGGGCATCAGGCTCTCGATGAGCATTGGTGACGGCAGCTCTTTGGGTGGGTGGTCGATCATGCCACCGAGGAGCTCTGAATCTTTTGCATGGTGGATGGCAAACTGCTCATCACACCTCCTCTGCAATATGTCAATTGTGTGCCCAAGGACTGTCACGCCGATATCGCTGCCGATGGGCCATGGTGCCTGCACCGGCCAATGGAGCTCTTGCTTCCCGACCTGCTCCGGCTCGTTCTCCTCGCCGAAGATGTAACACGGGTAGGGGTCGACGTCGAAGCTTTGGTCGTTGACTGACATGCTTGGAATAACTAATGGTAGATGGGTGAGGACTAGATCTGCGTAGAGTGTCGCGATGGTGTGTTGCCGCCTGGGTTATATGCGGCAAGCCATTAGCTGGTGGTGGGAAACCAATGAGGGAAGAGGCGTGGATTTTACAATTCACCCATGTGGAGCGCGGGAAGACTAAGTGGAGCACACACACAACCCGAATACCATATGCGGTGCCACGTGTTATTTATCACACACGTGTTAACATAAGGAAACATATGTGTAACTTACTAATCACCGCACACGAGTACTCGCAGACGCATCGTGTGCGATACTCCTAGCCACCGCAAGCAACTAGTTTGCATTTTTCAAAAGTTTTTTGTACGAACAGAATCACACACGAACTAACTATAGTAACCGTCTGTGTTATAATTTCTCATCGCAAACAGTTCATCCGAGTGGGCTGTTTGCTGCATATCACACACATCTTGTTTACGCGAATCGTTTGTGGTCTTTTGGCTAATCGCAAATAGTTCATCTATGTGAACTGTATGCCGCATATCACACACATCTTGTTAAGTTGGTCCGTTTCTGTTCTCTTCCCTAATCGAAAACATTTCGTCCGAGTGAACCGTATGCCGTATAGCACACACACCTTGATCTGGCTAACCGTTTCTGTTGCATTCCCCAATAGCACACAGTTCATCAGAGCAAACTGTATGCCGTATATCGCACACACATTGATATGGCTGCCATTTCTATTGTTCTGACTCATCGCAAACAGTTCTTCTGGATCAACCGTATGCCCCGCATCACACACGTAACTAAAATCTAAACCGTGTTTGATGTCTCCACCATCGCAAATGTTTTGCATCTTTTTTGACGGTTTTTTACATCCCATTTTGCAATTAATGCATCACACACAGTTTCGTCAAAGGGTCTCTGATCGCAGTGTCACGTTAGCAGCATCCTGCAGTAGTGATTCAACTTATCCATACTTAATCAAAGCATTTGCTTCTGATCCCTTGATTTGGAAATCATAATTCCTTTCCATTTGAGCTTTGAATTAGTCATTTGTTTCTATAATCTGATCTCCTCACATTCCTTCTTCTTTTGGTTGAGTACCGATGCTCACATCAAATCCCTTGTGGACCACCAGATCCTTTGTTGGATTTACCCGATAGCGTCCTTCATATTTAATAACCTTGCGAGCCTTTCCTCGGATACATAATGCCTTTGGTAAATTGTATCCTCTGCTTTCTCAACCATGCTCTGCTTTCGAGCTTGTATAATTTAATCCTGAAATTTGCGTTATATGTTCCTAAGATGTGATACGTTTCCAACGTATCTATAATTTTTGATTGTTCCATGCTGTTATATTATCATTCTTGGATGTTTTACAATCATTTTATAGCAACTTTATATCATTTTTTGGGACTAACCTATTGACATAGTGCCCAGTGCCAGTTTCTGTTTTTTGCTTTTTTTTACTTCGCAGAATATCAGTACCAAACGGTGTCCAAACACAGCGAAACTTTTTGGAGATTTTTTTGGACCAGAAGACACCTTGGGGACCAAGAAAGCACCAGAGGGGATCCCCGTGGGGACCACAAGACACCTAGGCTCGCCAGGAGGCCTAGGCGCGTCCAGGTGGGCTGTGGACCCCACGGTGGTCTCCTGCACTGCCTCTTCGCCCTATTAATTCCCAAATATTCCAGAAACCCTAGGAGTCGACGAAACACAATTCCAGCCGCCGCAAGTTCCAGAACCACGAGATCTAATCTAACACCATCATAGAGGGGTTCATCATCCTAAGGGTCCGTAGGCAGTAGCTAGATGGCTTCTTCTCCTTTTTGATTCTTACAATGGTCTCTTAGAGATCTATTTGATGTAACTCTTTTTGCCATGTGTTTGTTGGGATCTGATGAACTTTGAGTTGATGACCAGATCTATATATATGAATATTATTTGAATCTTTTTGATCTCTTATATGCATGATTATTTATAGCCTCGTATTTCTTCTTTGAATCTTTGATTTAGTTAGGCCAACAAGATCGATTTTTCTTGCCATGGGAAGAGGTGCTTTGTGATGGGTTTGATCTTGCGGTGTCCTCTCCCAGTGACAGAAGGGGCAGTGAGGCACACATGTATCATTGCTATTAAGGATAACAAGATGGGGTCTATTCCTACACGAATCGTGCTACCTCTTGAGCTTGTGTTGGTTTTTCCCTTGAAGAGGAAAGGGTAATGCAGCAAAGTAGAGTAAGTATTTCCCTCAGCTTTTGAGAACCAAGGTATCAATCCAGTAGGAGACAACGCGCAAGCCACCGAATACCTGCATAAACAAACACCAACTTGCACCCAATGCGATAAAGGGGTTGTCAATCCCTTCACGATTATTTGCAAAGTGAGATCTGATAGAGATGGATAAACGGTAAAATAATATTTTTGGTATTTTTGGTTTATGGAACGGAAAGTAAAAGATTGCAAAGAAAGTAAATAGGAAACGGAAATTGATCGGAAACTTATATGATGGAAAATAGACCCGGGGGCCATAGGTTTCACTAGAGGCTTCTCTCAAGATAGAAATTATTACGATGGGTGAACAAATTACTGCTGAGCAATTGATAGAAAAGCGCAAAGTTATGACGATATCTAAGGCAATGATCATGAATATAGGCATCACGTCCATGTCAAGTAGACCGAAACGATTCTGCATCTACTACTATTACTCCACACATCGATCGCTATCCAGCATGCATCTAGAGTATTAAGTTCATAAAGAACGGAGTAACGCCTTAAGCAAGATGACATGATGGAGAGGAATTAACTCAAGCATTATGATAAAAACCCCATATTTTTCTCCTCGATGGCAAAAATACAATACGTGTCGTTTCCCCTTCTGTCACTGGGATCGAGCACCACAAGATTGAACCCAAAGCTAAGCACTTCTCCCATTGCAAGAAAAACCAATCTAGTTGGCCAAACCAGATCAATAGTTCGAAGAGACTTGCAAAGATATCAAGTCATGTATATAAGAATTCAGAGAAGATTCAAATAATATTCAAAGATAAGCTGATCATAAATCCACAATTCATCAGATCTCGGCAAACACACCGCAAAAGAGTATTACATCGAATAGATCTCCAAGAACATCGAGGAGAACTTTGTATTGAGAATCAAAGAGAGAGAAGAAGCCATCTAGCTACTAGCTATGGACCCATAGGTCTGTGGTAAACTACTCACGCTTCATCGGAGAGGCAATGGTGTTCATGTTGAAGCCCTCCATGATCGAATCCCCCTCCGGCAGGATGCCGGAAAAGGCCCCTAGATGGGATCTCACGGGTACAGAAGGTTGCGGTGGTGGAAAAGTGGTTTCGTGGCTCCCCTAGAAGTTTTTAGGGTATATGAGAATATATAGGCGAAGGAACGAGGTCAGTGGAGCTACGAGGGGCCCACAAGGTCGGGGGGCGCGCCCTACCCCCCTCGGCGCGCCCTCCACCCTTGTGGCCGCCTCGTGGCTCTTCTGACTTGCACTCCAAGTCTCCTGGGTGTCTTCTGCTCCAAGGAAAATCATCGTGAACGTTTTATTCCTTTTGGACTCCGTTTGGTATTCCTTTTCTGCGAAACTCTAAAACAAGGAAAAACATGAACTGGCACTGGGCTCTAGGTTAATAGGTTAGTCCCAAAAATCATATAAAATAGCATATTATTGCATATAAAACATCCAAAACAGATAATATAATAGCATGGAACAATAAAAAATTATAGATACATTGGAGACGTATCAAATAGATCTTGTCTACATCATGCCATCGTTCTTATTGCATTACTCCATTTCTCCATGAACTTAATACACTAGATGCATGCTGGATAGCGGTCGATGTGTGGAGTAATAGTAGTAGATGCAGGCAGGAGCCGGTCTACTAATCTTGGACGTGATGCCTATATATTGATCATTGCCTTTGATATCATCATAATTATTAGATCTTCTATCAATTGCCAAACTATAATTTGTTTACCCACCGTATCTATTTTCTCGAGAGAAGCCACTAGTGAAATCTACAGCGGGTCTATCTTTTATCATATTGCTTTCAGATCTATTTTTATTCGCATTTGTTTTCAGGTCTATTATTCCAAAAACCCAAAAATACCTTGCTGCATGTTTTCTTTATTTATTTTATTTCGTGTTTTATTAAGATCAACTTATCCAAAATTATACAAACCGCTCTATCTTTTTACCTAGGAGGGATTGACAACCCCTCTTACGTGTTGGGTTGTGAGGATTTGTTCTTTGTGTGCAGGTACCATTTACATAGTGTTGCTTGGTTCTCCTACTGGATGGATACCTTGGTTTCATAACTGAGGGAAATACCTATCGTAGCTATACTGCATCATCCCTTCCTCTTTGGGGAAATACCGACGCGGTTTCATGCTGCATCAAAAGGAATTTCTAGCGCCGTTGCTGGGGAGACATCTTCAACATCTATCAGGTTCCTAATCACAAATCTCATCTCCTTGCAATTTACATTATTTGCCATTTGCCTCTCATTTTCATCTCCCCCATTTCACAAAAATGTGCCATTTTATTCGCCTTCTTTTTCGTTTGCTTTTATTTTCGTCAGATCTATCTTTTTGCTTGCAATCTTGTTTGTCTAGTCACGATGTCTCAGGAAAACACCAAGTTGTGTGATTTTTCCAATATGAATAATAATGATTTTATTAGCACTCCGATTTCTCCTCCTGCCACTAGTGCGGAGTCTTGTGATATTAAAGCCACTTTGCTGAATCTTGTTATGGAAGAGCAATTTTCCTGTACTCCTAATGAGGATGCCGTGTCCCATCTAAACACATTCGTAGAATTGTGTCATATGCAAAAGGAAAAAGACGTGGATAATGATATTGTGAAGTTGAAATTATTTCCGTTCTCTTTGAGGTATCGTGCAAAAATTTGGTTTTCTTCTTTGCCTCGCAATAGTATTGATTCTTGGGATAAGTGCAAAGATGTTTTATTACTGAGTATTTTCTGCCCGCGAAAACTATTTCCCTTAGAACTCAAATCATGAATTTTAAGCAACTTGAGCATGAACATGTTGCACAATCTTTGGAAAGAATGAAATTGATGCTAAGAAATTGTCCTACTCATGTTTTAAATCTTTGGATGATTATACAAATTTTTTATGAGGGATTGAATTTTGTTTCTAGAAATCTTTTAGATTCCATCACGGGTGGTACTTTTATGGAGATTACTTTGGGTGAAGCTACTAAATTGCTTGATAACATTATGAAAAATTATTCACAATGGCATACCCAAAAATCACCTACTAGTAAAAAAGTTAATTCGGTTGAAGAAATTAGTACTTTCAGTCAAAAAGTTGATACTCTTATGAAATTGGTTGATAGTAAAAGTGCTCCTATTGATCGTAATGATGTGCCTTTGTCTACTTTGATTGAGCAAAGTAGTGATGATGTGAATTTTGTCTCACGAAACAATTTTTAATAATAATGCTTATATAGGTAATTTTAATCCTAGGCCTTTTCCTAGAAATTCCTCTAATAATTATGGTAATTCCTATGGTAATCCTTCTTACAATAATAATAGGAACCCCTCAGATCTTGATAATAATATTAAAGAATTTGTGAATGCTCAAAAAAATTTCAACACTACAATAGAAGAAAAGTTGAGTAAGATTGATGATATGTCTAGAAGCATAGATAATTTCCCATGATGTAGAAAATCTCAAGATTAAAAAATTTCCACCTAAGGTTGATATCAATGAATCAATTAAAGCTTTATATGTTTCTATGGATGAAAGTAAGGAAAGAACCGCTATGAATAGATCTTGTCTACATCATGTCATCGTTCTTATTGCATTACTCCGTTTCTCCATGAACTTAATACACTAGATGCATGGTGGATAGCGGTCGATGTGTGGAGTAATAGTAGTAGATGCAGGTAGGAGTCGATCTAGTAATCTTGGATTTTATGCCTATATATTGATCATTGCCTTGGATAAACAATAATTTGTTTACCCACTGTATGCTATTTTCTCAAGAGAAGCCACTAGTGAAATCTAGAGCCCCCGGGTCTATCTTTTATAATATTGCTTTCAGATCTATTTTTATTCACATTTGTTTTTAGATCTATTATTCGAAAAACCCAAAAATACCTTGCTGCACTTTTCTTTATTTATTTTATTTTGTGTTTCATCAAGATCTATTTATCCAAAATTATACAAACCGATCTATCTTTTTACCGAGGAGGGATATTGACAACCCCTCTTACGCGTTGGGTTGCGAGGATTTGTTATTTGTGTGCAGGTACCATTTACATAGTGTTGCTTGGTTCTCCTACTGGATTGATACCTTGGTTTCATAACTAAGGGAAATACCTACCGTAGTTGTACTGTATCATTCCTTCCCCTTTAGGGAAATACCGACGCAGTTTCAAGCCGCATTAAGATGCCCTGATGGGTTGAACCTATGCCTTCCCTAATCTGTGTGGACTCAAATGTTATGCGGGTTATACTCTACTGGCTTTTCGTCAGATAGAATTACAACACTACAATTACCTCGAGAGCGAGAAGTGAATGGAGAGTTGTGCATGTAGAAGTGGGAGTCGACCTTGAACTTGTGTTCATGGCCATGGAAACTATGCAGATCTTATCATGAAAGCGTCTCGTACAAATGATTATCCCCCTTGTTATAAGTTCATCTTGTATCTGTGGTTTTGTCTTTTACAATCATGGTTCTGGCCATTTTGTTCTCATTTGATCCCATTTCTCAGAGAAGTTAAAGTACTTGTCTTCTGCAGATCAATACATCTGTCCAGCCTAAATCCTATTCCACCTTCGAGTATTACCCTCTGTTATCTCGACAATATCAAAGAACTGTGTTGCTTCCTATGAGTCTTCATCTAGTATTGCTTCTCGCCAATTTCATATTTCCCCCGGGTTCTAAGTTATTAGTCACTCGAGAACACCGATAAGTGAATCGATTCCACACTCCGATTCAATAACTCTAAGTAATTTTTGTTGCTTACGAGTTTAATAATCCTTCAAGTCATTCCTAGCCTGATAAGCTATATCATTATCGTGGTAATTTTTAACTGTGCTACTTGGTCCTTCTTCCTAGAGCACAATTTTTGACGATGAGCTAAGCTTACGTCGATCTTCCTTGTCACATTTCGCCTTGAACATCAAGCTTTATTTCGAGTTTGTATCATACCCGTGAATGCAATAACCTTTTTCTTCATCATTCCTTTGACTTGATGTCATCGCCGATCGATTACATCTTCATGAAATCTCTCAACAAATGTGTCCTGATCATCATCAGTATCCCGAGCTCTTCCAGGCTATCAATCGAATTCATGATGAGAAATACCATCCTTGCCCCTCAATGATTTTTGTTATCATCGACAACATTCTTGCCTTCCCCCAACACAAACTTGTTCACTTTTTGATTGAACCTTGAGTTCCTTGCTATCCAGCATCTGTTTTCTTCTTTACCTTGGAGTTTTACCATCTTTTATGTGAAGGATGTTGTGAAGATTGCTCCGCCTCTTAAGAATTATTGATATAGTGATACTTCTTGCCATATCCATTCGTTTCTTGGTCCCCATGATGTTTCTAACCAGAATACCGACAATTGAACTATGATGTGTGACTTCTAAACTTCTAGCAACCCAATTTCTTTGAAGTGAATGGTTGATAGTTTCATTCTTAGTCTTTTGGTTATGGAATCACCATTCTAGCATTGATCGTGCTACTTGGTCCATATTTCCAGGTGCATTTTTGTTCAATGTTTAATTGTGGATGTTCTCCTCAAACATACTTCTTTATATACTTCGGTATTTCCAATGCTATCACGTTGTTCACTTAATCATGGAAATCTCGATGAGTTGTTGCTGAGCCCATCGGCTACATCCTCACCTTTTCCATGATGAAATGGTACGAGTTGTTCTAGTAGTTCCTCCTAGATCCTTTTGTGATTCCGAAGTCTGACCTTTACCTTCTTACCATGCCTATGCTATCCCGAAGCATGACTGTGGTACTCAAACATCAACAAGGGACATTGGAAGCGCAATGCTAGATGTTTCTTATTCGATTATCCAAACACCATTGTATGGGTAACATCATGAAATCCCTTGCCCCTTTACCTAATTGGTTGTCTACTTGCTGCCATGTCATGGATGGGAAAGATATACTCTTGATTTTCCTTTCCATTGTTTTGTTTAACCTTCCTTGTAATCTGACTTAACTGAGCAGTGATAATTCCCTGCTTAGGTAAGCACCTCGTTGTACCACTCTATCAGTAAGACGCTTTTACTATTGTTGATGACATTCCAGTAACCACCAATGGATGAGAACTTTGCCCATTGGTCCGCCTCGTTTCAACGAGCAGGAAAATGGTTCTCTTCATCCCTCGCCCTTGGTACCAATGTTGTTGCCAACATAATTGACAGGTTATCCTCTTACATGCCTTTCTATCATGACCGTGCAAGATGTCAGCGCCCTTCCTACTTTTAACCCACATGGTGGGCCCATAACCCACAGTTCCACATAATTGAAACATGACTCTCCTGTACACCCCTATTTCTAAAGTTATTCCTCACACTTGGCTTAGATCACGAGCCACCTTCCTAGAGATGATCTAGTCTAGTTTCAGCCGCAATACTTATTCCATTGCTCTGAACTCCTTTCACACTCTACTTCAAGCACCGAACGATTACTTACTCATTTTAAACTTTCATACCCTCTTATAATGCTCTGGATGTGTTTCATGTAATCAAATCGAGAGATACTTCATGCTTCTTCCCTTGAGTTAACCGTTCGATGCTCAATCTTGTTAAAAATATCCGTCCTTATAGAGTTTCCCCTCTTATCCATTCGTAAGTACGGTGAAGATCCCAAAGGGAGGACCAACTACATCATGATGCATTGATGTAGGGAAATGAAGACATCAAAACTATGGATCAACCTCTACGAGAAGAGCAACCAAAAACGAGAAGATCCGTTAGAATTTTGTAACCAAACTTTCCCCTTACTCTACCTCTTAATTCTCAGGATGAGATTTCTTGTAGTGGAGGAGATTTGTAACACCCCGGTAGTTAAACTATAGTAACCACCCACTAATGGTGCCATGTCATCACAATTAATTTTCTAAACCTTACTTTGATCCAAACCGAATTCATATTCAAATTTAGAATAAAGTCAAATTATTATTTATGCAAACGGTAAAACAAAAATGTTTGCTGGGTTGAAAAAATTCACTAACTAATTCTCATGAATAATCCATATTATTTAAAATGTTAAGTTGCCCCTAACCTATTTAAAACAGTGCCCCAAACTACCTTTTTAATCCATTTGTATTTAAGCAAAATTCAAATGAGTTTAGTTAAGATCCAAAATTTTTGTGGCTTTCAAAAATATTACATAGTAATTATATGGCAAGTTTCATATTTTACAAAATACATTTGGTGGCTCAATCTAACACAAATTAAAAATGAAAACAGAAAGGAAAAGCAAAAAATAAAAAAGAAGAAATAAAGAAAGCAAAGGTGGGGTGGGGCTTAGTGGCAGAGGAGGCCCAGCCCACCTGGGTCTTCTCCTTCCTCCTGTAGCGATTGGGGGGTGTCGTGGTACTAAGTCTGATAGTAAGAGTAGGGGGTACGTATGAGGAAGCAAGGCCCTAGCTACGGTGAGATTGTGCATGCTAGACTTACGAGTTCAGGCCCTTCTCGGAGGAAGTAACAACCCTACGTCTCCGTGCCCGGAGGCTTGGTCGACTGGATTATGCGTGAGAGTTACACGGGGTGCGAACCCTTGTGCCAGAGGGGAGGGGTGGCTTATATAGAGTGCGCCACCCCTTCACAGGCCTCAGTTACATAGGGGTTTAATGTTGATTAAGACAGGGCGTTACTGGTAACGCTAGCTATAAAGAGTTATTAATGATCTTTAAGACTACAGAGTGAACACCTGACCATTGCCATCCTGAGTGACTTTAGGTCTTGTGTACTCCCGGTGGTTTCCTGTATGGTCGAGTGATTCCATCTTGGTCGATTTGGAATTGGGGTATCCGAGTGAGGTTGAAGGTCGAGTGGATTGCATTCCTTGGTGAACTCAGTTGGTTTCTTCTGTTGTATTTTTGAATGTCTTTGACTCTAGGGCAGTGTCCTTGGGTAGGGCTTCCAGGTCAGGCCTATGACCCTACCCTAGGTACATGTCATCGTCATTAGCCCCCAGTTGATTCCGACTCGATTCCATACTTCGGAGGTATTTCACCTGAGTCTGAGAATCATGTTGAAGCTTCGATCTTGTTTCAGTCGCCTCGATCGATTCACAGGCCGTCGAGTGAACTATGATAATCTTTGAGTGTTGATATGGCACGAAATCCTCGGCACGATTGATTACTCTGCGGTTCCCGGATATCATGGGATTCAAAATTTCAGGGAAGCGCGCGGGACGGAGCGTGCCGTAGTAAACGGAGTGGATAGACAGGGGCGCCTCGATTATCGTGCCACCTTTGTCGCCATGTATCAGGCGCACGACTGTTGCAGGATTTGACAGGATCACTTGGGCCCACGAGTCAGCCACTCAGAAGCAGGCTCATAAAAGGCGTCGAGGCCGATGTGTTTGCAC
Source organism: Triticum aestivum (assembly GCF_018294505.1). Taxonomy (NCBI): domain Eukaryota; kingdom Viridiplantae; phylum Streptophyta; class Magnoliopsida; order Poales; family Poaceae; genus Triticum; species Triticum aestivum. Next base: position 376,843,693 of record NC_057811.1, read on the forward strand.
AGTGCACCTCATTCTTCTTCTTCTTCCTCTGCTTCTCCACCGGATCCTCATACACTCTCGATGCCGCCGTTCCGCCCGTACATTGCCCGCCACGATGGGATAGGAGAAGATGGCGGCTCTGGAGTGCGCGAAGAGGGTGATGGCGGCGGCGAAGGGCAAGAAGACGGCTCGGGGGACGTCGTCGCGGTCCGGTCTGCCGCCGGGCTGGATCCAGGGAGATTGGATCCGCTCTACCGTTGAGCGGGACGACCTGGAGAAGCTCGTCGAGGATGGCTTGATTGCTGACAAGTCTTGGAGGTTGCCGGGGAACGAGACCGAGCCTCAGCTGCAGGAGGGTGAGTGTGTCCTCCTCGCAACTCATGTCGACCGCGGTTCCAGTCTGCCTCCGCACCCATTTTTCTGAGGTTTCCTGAACTTTTTTGGTGCTCAACTCCACCATTTCTCTCCCAACACTATCACATATCTTGCTGCGTATGTCTCTCTGCGTGAAAACTTCTTGGGCTGTCGACCGCATTGGGGTCTATTCAAACACATCTTTACTTACCGTTCCCAAACTGTGAAGAAGGCAAATCCGACTGATGAGAAGACGCACGTGATGCAAATGTGCAGGGGTTTAGGGATCCAAACGAGGGGTAGGAGTACTTTTCCTGCTATGACCCTTCCCGAGTTGGTTAGGGGGTGGCAGTCGACCTGGTTTTATTGTCGAGATGTTCCGACTCCTGGTCAGTCGACTAGCCTTCCTCCCTTCACCATGGACTAAGTCCGCCAACCCTCTTCATTTACCGTGACTCCAGCAGAGAAAGGAGAGGTGTCAACGTTAGTTGACCGAGTAGTCCAATTAGTCCGTGATGGCGTGACTGGCATGGATTTGCTGGAGGTGTTTCTCAGTCGACGCATCCAGCCTCTCCAAGCCCGCGATCATCTGATGTGGATGTACTCGGGCGTCGGCGACACCGCACGGGTCCACCCAGAGGAGGTCACCGAGGAGACGGTGGCACAGTGGTTGCGGAGCATCACTAGAAACAAAGACAACCCCAGGGGGTCCAGAAGAGTCGCTCCATTCGACGCCAATAATGAACCGGACAAGGTCTGACCTTTGTTACCGAGTGTCTTTTTATTCTGATTTGCAACTGTATGTCCTTGAGCTTGATTGATGATTGTTTAACTCTTTGCCTTGCAGATTTATACTGAGATGTACTCGATGCCGAACGGGGAGCAAGTCCAAGAGGGAACGGAGAGCACAGACGAGAGTGGCGACTGGCAATCCCCCGATGACAATGAGGACGACAGTGACGGTTCGGATGACAGTGAGGAAGTTGACTCACCACCTCGCTCAGAACGGCGATCCAAACAGTCTCAAGACCCTGCAGGCGGTCGTGGCAAAGCAGTTGCGCCAAATACGCAGGCATCGAAGCGCACTCGGACATCCACTCCCGATCTGACAGAGAAGGCCACGAAACAACCCAAGGTTGCGCCTACAAAGCCTCGGAAGGCCCTGCCTAAGATCAAGGTGGACGTTCCCGTTGCCTCTGCGTAAGTGTTTCTCCTCTTTGCTTTTCTTGCATCCGTGCCTCTATTGGGAACTTCTATGTTATTGTCGACCCATTCTCTTGCTTGACCAAGTGAATTCTGCAACTTTTGGTGCTGCTACTTCTGGGACCTCCATGGACATTGATAGTGATCAAGATGACGAGGAGACTGAAGACGCGGCCACCTCCAAAGCGGGTATGACTCTGCAATCTTGCCTTTATTTTGTCAATTGAATCTGTCGGTCGACTGAACTTTTATGGTCGAGTCTTTTGCAGCGCCGCAAAATTTCATTGAACTTCCAGACGATGATGAAGACATGCCTCAGAAGACCACGAGAAGGAAGGGCAGGACTTCGAGCCAGAGGGTGCCTGCCAGCAAGGTACCCCAGTCGACACCAGTGCCAGGAGTAGTGATTCAGCAATCTGGAGATCCAGTTCGGGCTTCAGTTTCTTTTGCCGACCCTGTGTTGACTGATCGTCCCTCGGCGTCGACCGCTCAAGTCCCTGCTCCATCTGTGCAACTCCATGCTTCAGATCCTCTGGCTGACTCGACCATTCCACCAGCTCCACTCTACGTTACTCATCATGTCCCAGAGAACCAGGTAAGCGCTGCTAAGGAAGCTATACGCCAAGCAGGCCTTATGATGGAGCAGATGAAGGTGGTGCACGAGGCCAGCCAGGCTGCTTATGATGCCAGCTCAGCTCTCCAGACCAACGTCCAGGTTAGTTGATTTCCGACTGATCTTTGGCTTGACCCTTGCTCTGTTAGGATATGGTACTTGAAAACTGCTGCTTTATTATTCGTAAGATGTTCGTGGATGAGCATTTTGAAACCTTTAATGTGCATCTATCATGAGTATGCATCTGTTCACCCACTGGGTGCTTCAACTTTTGCTGAAATAGTTTTTTCACTTGAGTCGACTAGGTCGCGTCGAGTGTATCCTTGAATCAGTGGGGGCACGCAGAGTGCACCCACTGGGTGTAGTCCCCGAGACCGCTGTCGAATGTTTGATTCGGTGGGGGTCTTTGCCAAAAGTCTCTTTACAGTTCTTCCACTCGGTCTAGGCAGGTCGTGCCGAGTGGGATCCAGACCAGTGGGGGCACGCCAAGTGCACCCACTGGGTGTAGTCCTTGAGACCACGGTCGACTGCGGCCAGTCGGCGGTGGTCTGAGAATGCTTTGCCATTTTTGACTGGACGGACCATGTCGAGTGAGAGGCCGAACCAGTGGGGGCACGCCAAGTGCACCCACTGGGTGTAGTCCCCGAGACTACTACTGAATGTTTGATTCGGCAGTAGTCTTAGAACTCTTTTTGCCGTAATGACTTGAACTTGTATCTTATCGCTCGGAAGCAATCGATCTTTGTTCCTGTCGACTGACGTGTCTTATTGCAGAGATCTTGTGAGCTCGATGCCCACTTTGCTGAATTGGAGAGGAAACAGATCCAGCTCAATCTCGACCTGGAATTGGCCAAGGAGAACTTGCTGAAGGCTGAGGATGAAGCAGTTGCCATGGGAGGTAATAACTGATCGACTGTTCTCCTTGTTATCTCTTTCTTTTCGTCTTTTGAACCGAGTGACTCCACTCGAACAAATGTGTGTAGTGAAAACAGACAACTCCAAGCCCGTCTGAAGAATGTTACTTATTTAGACAAAATGAAGCAGGCTCTGGAGCAGAAGGACCTTGACCTTGCAGCGGCGCAGAAGACGGCGCGAGAGAAAACTGAACTTGCTGACAAGATGCTGGCTTCAGTCGGCAAGTTAGAAGAAGAAAACGCCAAGCTGAAGACTGCCATTGATGAGACCAACAAAGTAGTCGTGCAGCTGAAGAAGGACAAGGTGGCCCTGACCGACAAAGTTGGACATCTCACTCGAAAGAGGGCCGAACTGGAGACTTATCTGGGGACTCACCAAGAAGATGTTCCTTATGCTTGAAGGTACTTTCCCTTGTCCGACTGATTTGCGACTGCCGACCCATCATATCACTGTCGAGTCACCACTTTTTGTGTGTGCAGAATTCTGTCAAAACTTCAAGGAAGAGACTGGGTGGATTGAGACAAATCTGGATCCCATTAACTCCCCTGTCAAGGATGAAGACGCGATGAACATGCTGTGACTGGAATCTCGCCTCGCCAGCGTTATGGACTATCTTGCACGACTGAAGGTGGCAGTGTCGCGAATTGACACGGAGCTCTAGCCACGTGTGACATTCTAAAATGACCTTGAGTCTCTGATGACTCGACTTAATGAAATCCCTGGTCGAGTGCAAGCGTGGAAGAAGTCATCTGCTCGGTGCGGCACGGATGTGGCTCTGTCTCTGGTCCGCGTTCATTGCAAAGAAGTTAAGGAAGAGAAGTTGGCAGCCCTCAAGGTCACCAATACCAAGAAGCTTCAATTCCAGTCCTTCATGGAGATTTTCGTTGAGGCTGCTACTCGGATTGCTGATGGAATCGACCTGGATGAGTTCGTCGAGCTAGCTAGCCCTCCTCCTGGGGAGTGAACAAACTTTATGCCTTGATTTTATTTGCCTCGGGATGCCGAGTGATTTTGTAACCGTTAAACTCCTTCGGGCCTAACGCCCGAGTACTTCTGTTCGTGGTTCTGAACCCTGCTGGATTTATCCGAACTTGGTTTTTCTTTGAATACAGTTGCTTTGCCTTTACCACTATCAAATCTCTCAACTCCGCGTGAAGCTTGATTCTTCACTCAGAATAGATGTTGTATTTGTGACGCAGCTCCGACGAGAGGGTCGTGGGCATGAGCACTAGGTACTGCACACGACCTGCACCTCATCGTTCTTGCGGATCGGGATGGAGCGTACATTGTACTTGTGACGCAGCTCCGTCGAGAGGGCCGTGGGCAAGAGCACTAGGTGCTGCACACGACCTGCATCTCGTCGTCCTTGTGGATCGGGATGGAGTGGACGTCGTACTTGCAACTTGGCCACTTGGAGTGGTTTTTTAACTTGGGCGAGTACGGGGTCGCAGCTAAGCCCCTGAGTGAGAGGGTTGCTCTCCACTTGGAGTGGTTTTTAAACTTAGGCGAGTACGGGGTCGCAGCTAAGCCTCGGAGTGAGGGGGTTGCTCTTCACTCGGAGTAGTTTTGTAACTTAGGCGAATAGGGTTCGCGGCTAAGCCCCCTAGTGAGAGGGTTGCTCTCCACTAGGAGTGGTTTTTAAGGGGTCGCAGCTAAGCCTCCGAGTGAGAGGGTTGCTCTTCACTCGGAGTAGTTTTGTAACTTAGACGAATCGGGTTCGCGGCTAAGCCCCCGAGTGAGAGGGTTGCTCTTCACCCGGAGTAGTTTTTAAATTTAGGCGAATTGGGTCCGCAGCTAAGCCCCCGAGTGGGAGGATTGCTCTCTACTCGGAGTAATTTTCGAAACTTTGGCGAATCGGGTTCGCGGCTAAGCCCCAGAGTGAGAGGGTTGCTCTTCACTCGGAGTAGTTTTTGAAACTTAGGCGAATCGGATTCGCGGCTAAGCCACCCACTGGGGGATTTGAACACATGTGTTCACGGGATAACAATCATTCAGAATAGATGCTGCAAAAATCTTGTCTTTGATAAGCAAACTGAAGGATTCTTATTACAACTCGTCGATCCGAGTGTTCAGGTATAAAAATGGCGAAGCAGCTCTGCATTCCATGAGCGTGGCTCGTCTTCTTTCTTGGCTATGTTGTAGAGATGATACACCCCATTGTGGAGCACCTTGGTGATGATGAAGGGGCCTTCCCAGGCTGGAGCAAGCTTGTGAGGTCGCTTCTGGTGCACTCAGAGCACAAGGTCTCCTTCTTGAAATGATCGACCTCTGACGTTTCTGGCGTGGAATCGACGTAGGTCCTGTTGATAGATGGTCGACCGGATCAGAGCCATCTCTCGTTCTTCCTCCAGGAGATCATCTGTGTCTTGGCGTGCTTGTTCCGCTTCAGCTTCTGAGAAGAGTTCCACTAGGGGCGCGTTGTGAAGCAAGTCACTCGGAAGAACAACTTCAGCACCATACACCATGAAGAAAGGAGTTCGGTCCGTCGACCGGTTTGGAGTTGTTCTCAGTCCCCATAAGACAAACGGCAATTTAGTCACCCAAGCTCCAGCAGCATGCTTGAGATCGCGCATCAGTCGGGGTTTCAGCCCTTGGAGGATCAAACCATTCGCCCTTTCTGCTTGTCCATTCGACTGCGGGTGCGCAACGGATGCGTAATCGACCCGAGTGCCTTGGGAAGCACAAAACTCTCTGAACTCATCAGAATCAAAGTTGGAGTCGTTATGTATGATAATGTTGTGAGGGACTCCATATCTGAATATCAGCTCCCTGATGAAACTGATGGCATTGCTCGAATCAAGGTTCTTGATAGGCTTGGCTTCGATCGATTTGGTGAATTCGTCGACTGCTACAAGCAAATGAGTGAAACCACTTCCGCCGGTCTTGAAAGGTCCAACCATGTCCAACCCCCAGACTGCAAATGGCCAGACGAGTGGGATAGTCTTCAAGGCAGATGCATGATTGTGAGACATGTTTGAATAGAACTGACAGCCTTCACATTTGTCGACTATATCCTTTGCCATCTCATTTGCACACGGCCAATAGAATCCCGCTCGGTATGCTTTGGCTACGATGGTCCGAGAGGACGGATGGTGACCACAGGTCCCTGAGTGAATTTTGTTTAGAATCATTCGACCTTCTTCTTGGGAGATGCAACGCTGAGCAACTCCTATGACACTTTCCCTATAAAGCTGTCCACTTATCACGGTGAAGGCTTTGGATCGACGGACGATCTGGCGGGCCCCATCTTCATCTTCTGGGAGTTCCTGCCTGAGCAGGTATGCGATATATGGCACCGTCCAGTCGGGGGTGATCACTAAAACTTCCATGATCAAATCGACTATGGCTGGGACTTCAATCTCAGTCGGATTGGTTGAACTTATCGGCTGCGGGGGCTCTTCCATGAAGGGATCTTCTTGAGCTGACGAGGTATGGAGATGCTCCAAGAATACATTACTAGGGATAGGCTTCCGAGTGGAACCTATCTTCGCCATATCATCAGCAGCTTGATTCTTGATTCAGGGTATGTGGTGGAGCTCTAACCCCTCAAAACTTCTTATCTAGCTTTCTTACTGCATTGCAATAACCAGTCATAGCTGGACTCCTGATATCCCACTCCTTCATCACTTGGTTGACCACTAAGTCTGAGTCATCGTAGACCATCAGGCGACGGACGCCGAGTGAAATGGCCATACGTAACCCATACAAAAGTGCCTCATATTCAGCCTCATTGTTTGAAGAATCAAAGTAAATCTGGAGGACATAGCTGAGCTTGTCACCTCTTGGGGATACCAAGACCACACCTGCGCCAGAGCCATTCAACATCTTGGACCCATCAAAGAACATAGTCCAATGCTCCGAGTGAATCTGAGTCGGTTGCTGCTGTTCAATCCACTCGACGAGGAAATCTGCTATTGCTTGGGACTTGATTGCTTTCTTTGCCTCAAATTTGATATCCAACGGAAGGAGTTCAATCACCCATTTTGCTACTCGACCAGTTGCATCCCTATTGTTTAGAATTTCTGATAATGGAGCATCGCTGACGACTGAAACCGAGTGGTCTGAGAAGTAGTGTGCAACTTTCTTCGTGGTCATGTAAATTCCATAGACAAGCTTCTGATAATGTGGATATCTCTACTTGGACGGAGTCAAGACTTCAGTAATATAGTACACTAGGCGCTGAACTTTATAGGCTTTGCCTTCTTCTTCCCGCTCGACTGTGAGCACTGTACTGGCAACTTGTCCAGTGGCAGCTATGTATAGCAGTAGAGGCTCTTTGCTGATTGGAGCAACAAGCACCGGCTGGGTGGAAAGCAGGGCTTTGAGCTCTACAAACGTTGCTTCGGCATCAGGGGTCCACTCAAACTTATCAGACTTCTTCATCAGTCGGTAAAGAGGCAATGCCTTTTCACCAAGACGAGAAATGAATCGGCTCAACACAGCCAAGCAACCTGTAAGCTTCTGCACATCATGCACACGCACATGGCTTTTCATTCGGAGGATTGCTCCAACTTTCTCTGGGTTTGCGTCGATCCCTTGTTCGGAAATGAGGAAACCGAGTAAATTTCCACCTGGAACTCCGAATGTGCATTTTGACGGGTTAAGCTTGATATCATATCTTCTCAAGTTAGCAAAAGTTTCAGCGAGGTCAGTCAGTAGGTCGGAACCTTTACGTGACTTGACCATGATGTCATCCATGTATGCTTCCACATTCCGACTGATTTGAGTGAGCATGCACTTCTGAATCATGCGCATGAATGTGGCACCAGCATTCTTGAGGCCAAAAGGCATGGTAACATACAAAAACACCCGAATGGGGTGTGATACGTCTCCGTCGTATCTATAATTTTTGATTGTTCCATGCCAATATTATACAACTTTCATATACTTTTGGCAACTTTTTATACTATTTTGGGACTAACATATTGATCCAGTGCCCAGTGCCAGTTCCTGTTTGTTGCATGTTTTTTGTTTCACAGAAAATCCATATCAAACGGAGTCCAAACGGGATAAAAACTGACGGAGATTTTTTTGGAATATATGTGATTTTTGGGAAGAAGAATCAACGTGCGCCCCTCACCTTCGTGGTCACTCCCTAAGGCGGTTGGTGCCCTTCTTTCGCCGCAAGAAAGCCAATATCCGGATAAAAATCGTGTCCAAATTTCAGCCCAATCGGAGTTACGGATCTCCGGGAATATAAGAAACGGTGAAATGGCAGAAACAGAGAGAGACAGAGAGACAGATCCAATCTTGGAGGGGTCTCGCCCCCTCCCATGCCATGGAGGCCATGGACCAGAGGGAAAACCCTTCTCCCATCTAGGGAGAAGGTCAAGGAAGAAGAAGAAAAAGGGGGGCTCTCTCCCCCTCTCTCCCGGTGGCGCCGGAACGCCGCCGGGGCCATCATCGTCACCGCAATCTACACCAACAGCTCCGTCATCTTCACCAACATCTTCATCACCTTCCCCATCTATCTACAGTGGTCTACTCTCTCGCAACCCGCTGTACCCTCTACTTGAACATGGTGCTTTATGCTTCATATTATTATCCAATGATGTGTTGTCATCCTATGATGTCTGAGTAGATTTTCATTGTCCTACCGGTAATTGGTGAATTGCTATGATTGGTTTAATTTGCTTGTGGTTATGTTGCTGTCCTTTGGTGCCCATCATATGAGCACGCGCGTGGATCAAAACATAGGGTTAGTTGTATGTTGATAAGACTATGTATTGGAGGGCAAGAGTGACAGAAGCTTCAACCTAGCATAGAAATTGATGCATACGGGATTGAAGGGGGACCAACATATCTTAATGCTATGGTTGGGTTTTACCTTAATGAACGTTAGTAGTTGCGGATGCTTGCTAATAGTTCCAACCATAAGTGCATAGAATTCCAAGTCAGGGATGACATGCTAGCAGTGGCCTCTCCCACATAAAACTTGCTATCGGTCTAGTAAAGTAGTCAATTGCTTAGGGACAATTTCGCAACTCCTACCACCACTTTTCCACACTCGCTATACTAACTGTATTGCTTCTTTACCTAAACAGCCCCTAGTTTTTATTTACGTGCTCTTTATTATCTTGCAAACCTACCCAATAACACCTACAAAGTACTTCTAGTTTCATACTTGTTTTAGGTAAAGCGAGCGTTAAGCGTGCGTAGAGTTGTATCGGTGGTCGATAGAACTTGAGGGAATATTTGTTCTACCTTTAGCTCCTCGTTGGGTTCAACACTCTTACTTATCGAAAGAGGCTATAATTGATCCCCTATACTTGTGGGTTATCAAGACCTTTTCCTGGCGCCATTGCCGGGGAGCAATAGCGTGGGGTGAATATTCTCGTGTGCGCTTGTTTGCTTTATCACTAAGTAATTTTTATTTGCTGTTCTCTATCTTTAGTTGTGGATATGGAACACGAAATACCAAAAAAATTAGGTTTACTTGCTACTCATGGAGATGGGGAACCTCCTAAAACCCTCGATGTTCATTATGTGAAAGATATTATGCACTACTTTAATAATCCTGAGAAAACCGCAGTCAATTATATAATGGGAGACACGTTGGATCAACGTGAATACTTTAGGGATTATCGCTTGACTCAAAAAGGGGAACTTTTATGGGATCAAATTTATATGTTGTATTGGTATGCTAGGCAACTATGCTTGAGATATGATTATACTTGTTGCTCTGGGATGAAGGCTCCACACCTTCCCTTTTCATGCAAATTTAATGATAATGAAACCTTAGCTTCTTATGCTAATGGTATATATGATTACTATGATGTGGAATGAATAGAAGAATTTGTTGCTTTTAAGGATGCTTGTGAAATTGAATCTTTGTTTAAAGAGTTTGAAGATTTTGATGATTCAGTTTATAGACCTAAAAATTTAGCTATCCTTAAATATTGCTATGAGAATTATAAATACAATTATGATATTGATGAATTTATTGAGAAAGTCTCCGCTGTCTGAGAAGAGACTAATATGAGTCTATGGAAGAAGAAATTGATGAAACTGTGAGCTTATTGGATGAAAAAGATGATAAGGAGAGCGAAGAACAAAAGGAGGAAGAGCGGATTAGCTACCCGTTCCCACCTTCTAATGAGAGCAACTCTTCAACTCATACATTGTTTAATTTCCCTTCGTGCTTACCGAAGGATGATCGTATGATGATTGTTATGATCCCGTTGATTCTTTTGGAATATCCCTTTTTGATGATGCTTGCTATGCTTGTGGCCAAGATGCCAATATGAATTATGCTTATGGAGATGAAATTGCTATAGTTCCTTATGTTAGACATGAAATTGTTGCTATTGCACCCACGCATGATAGTCCTATTATCTTTTTGAATTCTCCCGACTAAACTATATCGGAGAAGTTTGCCCTTATTAAGGATTTATTGATGGGTTGCGTTTTACTACTACACATGATGATTTTGATAGATATAATATGCATGTGCTTGCTGCTCCTACTGGCAATTATTATGAGAGAGGAACTACATCTCCGCTTCTCCATGTTTCCAATAAGATAAAATTGCAAGAAACTGTTTATACTATGCATTGGCCTTTACTATGTGTGCATGAATTGTTCTTTTATGACATTCCGATGCATAGGAAGAGAGTTAGACTTCGTTATTGCATGATATATGTTACTTTGTGCTCACTACTAAATCACAAATCATTGTTAATTAAAATTGGCTTTGATATACCTTGGGATCCGGGTGGATCCATTACTTGAGAACTATATGCCTAGCTTAATGGCTTTAAAGAAAGCGCTGCCAGGGAGACAACCCAGAAGTTTTAGAGAGTCATTTATTTCTGTTGTGTGCTTTTATAAAGTTTACAAACAAAAATAATGTGCCAAGATTTGCCTTTAGGATGTTTACATTGCTTGTTGGTTTGTGCGGTGCAAAACAGAAACTTTGGCTGTAGTGCGTGATTTTACATTTTTTACTGGAACGTCAAACGGGTCTGAAACTTCTTGCACTGTCTTTCTACAGAAATTGTTTATTGTTCCTAATTGTTTCAGAATTTTGGGAGTACCAGAGGTATGGTGAATGTTCAGATTACTACAGACTGTCCTGTTTAAGACAGATTCTGTTTTTGATGCATAGTTTGCTTGTTTTGATGAAACTATCAATTTCTATCAGTGGGTTAAGCCATGGAAAAGTTATATTACAGTAGCTACAATGAAAAAACAAAATATGAATTGGTTTGCAATAGTACTTAGAGTAGTGATTTGCTTTATTATACTAACGGATCTTACCGAGCTTTCTGTTGAGTTTTGTGTGGATGAAATCAAAGGTCGAGGACACTACAAAAAAAAGACACATCCGTGACATTTTGGGCCGAACGAAATCTTTTTCTGTCATACTTATGACACTTCTATGACGATAATTGTGACAAAACCCGGTATCATCATAGATGTGGTGGGGTCCTACTTCTATGACAAAGAATCATGACAGAAAATGGGCTTTTCGTCCTGGGCGGGCCGCAGACGCAGCTGCATGACATTCTTTGGGCCATCCATGACGGAAAAAACCATGGTAGAAGCGAGGGCGTGGAAAATATCGGGGAGTCCCCGGTTACGGTGGGTAGTTGGGGGCCGAGCGATGCACGTTTCTCTCGTACGTACACGCATGTGTGCGAGGCGTTGGGCTCTAACTGAACCTGAGCGAGGCGTTGGGCTCTAACTGAACCCGAGCGATTGCACTGCAGGCTACGCGTTACTGAACCCGAGTGATCGATCGATGGCTGTTAACTGAACCCGATCGAGCGATTCCTTCGCTACTGCTGCTAACTGAAGCCGATCGATGCTGCC
>NC_057811.1:376855664-376856043 GCF_018294505.1 Triticum aestivum
GCTCTAACTGAACCCGAGCGAGGCGTTGGGCTCTAACTAAACCCGAGTGATTGCACTGCAGGCTACACGTTACTGAACCCGAGCGATTGATCGATGGCTGTTAACTGAACCCGATCGAGCGATTCCTTCGCTACTGCTGCTAACTGAAGCCGATCGATGCTGCCTCTGGATGAACAGTGAGTGTTGCGGGGGGGGGGGATGTTGGATGAACAGTTCCCGGTGGGGGTGGATAAACAGGACCCTGTGGTGTTACCTCTGGATGAACAGGACCCCAATCGATCGAGCCGGTTGGGGCTGGATGAACAAGACCCCGTGGAGGGCTGGATGAACAGGACCACCCCGTGGAGAGCTGGATGAACAGTAGATGGTGGAGGGCTGG
>NC_057811.1:376856071-376859997 GCF_018294505.1 Triticum aestivum
GATCGAGCCGGTTGGGGCTGGATGAACAGGACCACCCCGTGGAGGGCAGGATGAACAGTAGACGGTGGAGGGCAGGATGAACAGTAGCCCGTGGAGGGGTGGTTGAACAGGAGCCCGTGGAGAGGGCTGGTTGAATAGTAGCCGGTGGAGTATCGCGCGGTGGAGGCTGGATGAACAGGAGCCCGTGGATGAACAGTCGCAGGTGGAGGCTGGAGGAGGTCGACGGTGGATGAACACTAGCCCGTGGAGGCTGGAGGGGGTCGACGGTGGAGATGAACAGTATCCCGTGGAGTACCGTTTTGTGGTACGTCACACCCCTCCCGATGAACAGGACCCCCGTTTCGACCGTAGCACTCCAACACAAGTCCGTTTCCTCTGTTTTGCGGTACGCCACACCCCCCCGATCAACAAGACCCCCGTTTCGACCGTAGGAGGTCCGTTTCCTCCGTTTTGCGGTATGCCAGACCCCTCCCGATGAACAGGATCCCGTTTCGAACGTGGCCGGTCGAACACAAGGCCGTTTCCTCTGTTCTGCGGTACGCCAGTGTAACACCCACGATGCGGCTATATCTCCCACGTGTCGAGGCACGACTTAGAGGCATAACCGCATAGTGGTTTTGTCGCAAGAGGGGTCATCTTCACACAATCCCATGTAATGAACAAGAATGGGATAAAGAGTTGGCTTACAATCGCCACTTCACACAATACATAAATATTATGCATACATCATCCAAAATACAATCATATAGACCGACTACGGTCAAAATCCAGATGAAAATAAGACAACCCCAAATGCTAGATCCCCGATCGTCCCAACTGGGCTCCACTACTGATCATCAGGAAAAGACACATAGTAATGACCACGTTCCTCGTCGAACTCCCACTTGAGATCGACGCCATCGTCTGCACTGGCATCGTCGGCACCTGCAATTGGTTTTGGAAGTATCTGTGAGTCACGGGGACTCAGCAATCTCACACCCGCGAGATCAAGACTATTTAAGCTTATAGGACAAGGAGGTGCAAAGAGGTGGAGCTGCAGCGGCAAAAGCATATATGGTGGCTAACTTGCGCAAATGAGAGCGAGAAGAGAAGCAAAGGAACGGACGTCATCTAGCAATGACCAAGAAGAGGTCCTGAACACCTACTTACGTCATACATAACACAGACCGTGTTCACTTCCCGGACTCCGCCGAGAAGAGACCATCACGGCTACACACGCGATTGATGTATTTTTAATTGGGTCAAGTGACAAGTTATCTATAACCGGACATTAACAAATTCCCATCCACCTCATAACCGCGGGCACGGCTTTCGAAAGATAATACCCTGCAGGGGTGTCCCAACTTAGCCCATCATAAGCTCTCACGGTCAACGAAGTATAAACCTTCTCCCGGAAAGACCCGATCAGTCTCGGAATCCCGGTTTACAAGACATCTCGACAATGGTAAAACAAGACCAGCAAAGCCGCCCGAATGTGCCGACAAATCCCGATAGGAGCTGCACATATCTCGTTCTCAGGGCACACCGGATGAACACTACGTACAGCTAAAACCAATCCTCGAGTTTCCCCAAGGTGGCGCTGCAAGTGGCTCTAGTTTGGACCAGCACTCAGAGGAACACTGGCCCGGGGTTTAAAATAAAGATGACCCTCGGGCTCTAGAAAACCCGGGGGAAAAGGTATAGGTCGCAAATGGTAAAACCAAGGTTGGGCCTTGCTGGAGGAGTTTTATTCAAGGCGAACTGTCAAGGGGGTCCCATAAATCACCCGACCGCGTAAGGAACGCAAACTCAAGGAACATAATCCCGGTATAACAATAACTAGGGCGGCAAGAGTGGAACAAAACACCAGGCATAAGGCTGAGCCTTCCACCCTTTACCAAAATATATAGATGCATTAATTAAATAAGAGATATTGTGATATCCCAACATATCCATGTTCCGACATGGAACAAACTTCAACTTCACCTGCAACTAGCAACGCTATAAGAGGGGCTGAGCAAAAGCGGTAACATAGCCAAACAACGGTTTGCTAGGAGAGGATGGTTAGAGGCTGACATGGCTAAAAATAGGAGACATGATATGGCAAGTGATAGGTAGCGAGCATGGCAATAGAGCGAACATCTAGCATAGCAAAGATAGAAGTGATTTCGAGGGGTGGTCATCTTGCCTGCAAGATTCTCAGAGTTGTCGAAAGCTTGATCCTCGTAAGCGTACTCGACAGGTTCCTCGTTCACGAACTCGTCTCCCGGCTCTACCCAAGACAAGAGCACAAACAAACGGAACCACAATCAACAACGAGAAATGCGCAAGCAACATGATGCAAGACATGTATGATATGCAAGTTATGATATGCGATGCATATGCGTGCTCCGGAAGGAAAATGATGAACATGGCAGTAACTTGGAAAACCAAGCATGCCACTGGAAAGATGAGATGATTTCGGTCGAAATCGATATAAAGATCACCGGAATCGGATGCACGGTTTGCAAATGGCAAGCAAAACAAGAATGACACCAATCTGCGATAAACAGCAAGATAGCACTTAAAATACAACAAGTAGCAAAGCTACAGCACCCCAACATAGCAACAAAGCACACGGCAATAATCTACAGGAGATGCTTGACAAAAGATGAACACTGAGCTACGGCTAGTTCACAACATATCAAGCTCAAACAAGCATGGCAAAAGTGCAAAAGATTACAGGTTCACAGACTTGGTGAAAAACTGGACATGGCAGAAATCATCATCAGGTAGCAATGTTCAGAGCACGAAATCAACATGCTAAAGGAACTTAACATAGCAAAACAAGGCATGGTAGTGTTCCACTAAATGCACATGACAAAAGTCCCTTACTGACCATAAGCCAAAAAGGAACAGAAGATATGATGGCAAGCATGTCAACATAGCAAGTTTCGTTATCAGGTTTCAGACTTAGCAGAAAACAGAGCATGGCAGAAATATTAATATGTAGGCCTCTTTGTGAGCTTGATGCACTCACCACAGAGCAATGCATGACAAACCAAGCATAAATACAGCAAGATGGCAGTTTATGAAGCTATTCATGGCAAGAAAAATTGCATAGCATCTATGGATCAACTACAATAAGCTTGGCAAAAATGCATCTCATGTTAAGGATCTGCCAGAAATATTTTATAGCAAAAGTAAAGCAAGATTGAGTCATGCTATGGTACTCTAAAATTGCAAAAAATTACAGGAATGGATCAACTACAACTATAGCTACAAAACATCCTTACTGAACATCTCCAAAATATGCATGGATCTCTCTATAGCATCAAGTTTACATGGCAACAAAATTACAGCAGACGAGGACTTAGAGAAATCACTGTCCCTGAAATCAGAATTATTACGGGGCCTACTTTGCATGCTTGTGCTAGTCACCACAGAGATCACAAAAATACATGGACTATACCACTGGAAAGATGGCATGGCATACTTCAAAACACATGTAGAGCTCATGCTCAAAAGATGCACAGAATAAATGATACAAAAATGACAAATCTCCAAGTTCTGATAAGAACCAGAGAATAACAGCAACTAGCCCTCTTCCAATGACGATTTGGGCATCAATATGACCTCTAATGAACATGGTTCAATTGAACAAAATGAAGAGCATCACGAGGCGAACAATTTGACATATTATACGCGTGAATCGGAGCTACATGCAAGAAGTTATCGCATCTCGAACAGGAGCACATGCTGAGAATTTTCCAGACTTAGAGAAAAACGGGCGCGAGAAAGAGTCAACGTACGGTGGTTCCAAAGGATCTGGATCGAGCAACTGCTACAGGAGCTCGCCGGCTCGGGCTGGGCTCGGCCGGAGCGGGCACCGGAGGAGGAGAGGGAGGCCGCGGAGGAGGGCGGAGGAGGGCGGCGCCGGCGGGGAGGGATCGGTCGCCGGCGGGCGG
>NC_057811.1:376860323-376866746 GCF_018294505.1 Triticum aestivum
GCCGGCGGGCCCGCGGGCCGGCGCGGTGGGAGGCCGGAGGCGGGCGGACGTTGTCCGGCCGGAGCGGACGCGTCCGGCACGGCGCGGAGGGAGAGGGTTAGGGTTCGTCTGTGATTTCGTTTTTCGGGATGCCCACTTATAAATAGGTAGAGGGAGCTAGGAGACTCCAAATGAGGTGCGGTTTTTGCCCACACGATCGTGATCGAACGACCTAGAGCATGGAAGAGAGTTTGGTGGGTTTTGGGCTGGTTTTGGAGGGGTTTTTTTGCTGGACACTCAAATGGACTTTGCGGATGTCCGGTTAACCGTTGGAGTACCAAACGACCTCCGAATGGAACGAAAATTGACCGGTAGTCTCCGGGTGGTATATTAAGACCACTTGACAAGCCTCGGTCCATTCCGAGAAAGTTTGACACACGCACACGAAAGAAAATAAGAGGGGTGCACCGGAGGAGATAGGAGCGCCGGATTGGAAAACGGACAACGGGGAAAATGCTCGGATGCATGAGACGAACACGTATGCAAATGCAATGCACATGATGACATGATATGAAAATGCATGACATGACAAAATACAAAACAAAAGACAAAACCCGACAACGGAGGGAAAACATATCACATAGCCAGAAATGGCAAGAGTCGGAGTTACAAATATGGCAGGTTACATGCGGGGTGTTACAGCCAGGCCTCGTTTCCATCGGCTGTTCCGTCGAAGCCCTCCCGATGAACACGACGGCGCGTTCCGTTCCGACCCAGCCGGTTGGCTCCCCATGAACACGACGACGACGCTGTTTCTCCGTTCCGACCCAACCATGTACACGAGCCCTGGCTGTACGGATGCGCGAGTAGGCGTTCGAGACCCTGCCCGTATGTACGTATGTGGCCGTATTTTCTTTCTTGCACACTGGCCGCTGTACGTACGTGTACATGCTATGTGCGCGCCTCTACTACGACACGTGCGCACCTCTACATCGACCAGTATGTATGTACACGTTCGCGATCAGAATGACAATGCTATGTACGCTTCGACCAGGTGGGTCCCGACCGTCAGGCACTTCCGTGCTTGCGAAGATGTAGCTGGTGGGTCCCAACAGTCAGGGGGACGAATCATTTTTTTTGCCCAGACGCACTTCCTTGCGTGCGAAGATGTAGCTGGTGGGTCCCAGCAGTCAGGGGGAAACATTTTTTTCGCGAAATACGGTGGCCCGTCCGGTGGGCCCCCGCTGTCAGGTGGAGGAATAATTATTTTGCGCGTAATAAGGAGGCACTTCCTTGCTGCGGCCGTGGACCCAGCTGTCAGCCTCTCCACGTATAGTCCACGTCCGATGGAAGCCGTTCCTTGACCACGTTGACCACGCCGCGCCGAGAGCACCAGGGTGGTGAACAACGGCGAGGCCTAGGAAGGGGACAACGCGGAGCCGGGGAAGACGCGACAGTGGATGCCCACGCGTAGAGGAGTACGAGGGTTCACTGGTTCGCTACGGTGTGAGGCTGCCGTCGCCGCAGAATAACGGTGGGTGTGGGTGAGTAGAGGGATGGCCTGGCCAGTTGTGGGAGTAGTAGGGGGCGGTGAGGCCTCTGCCGCATCGCAGCCGGCCACGGGAGGCAGGAGCACGAGGCACGACCGGCGCTGGTTTGGGCGGCTGGAGCAAGAAGACCAGAGGTTGAAGAAGCACTACGGCCGTTGGATGGACATCGTACGGTCACTGGAGCTAGAATCATGCATATTGACTAAGTTGACAAAGCCCTCCGTCCCGGTCAACTGAGTAGGCCCACAAGTCAGCAAGCCACTATACTGGGTCCCAACTAACAGGGGGAGTATTCATTTTTTTGTGCGTAATAAGGAGGCACTTTCTTGCGTGCGAAGATATAGCTGGTGGGTCCGAGCTGTCAGCGGCAGTAACGTTTTTTTTCATGAAATACAGAGGCCCTTTCGGTGGGTCCCTGATGTCAGGTGGAGGAATCATTATTTTGCGCGTAATAAGGAGGCATTTCCTTGCATGCGGCCGTGGACCCAGCTGTCAGCCTCTCCACGTACAGTCCACTTCAGATGCATGTCGGTCGTTGACCACGTTGACCAGGCCGCACCGAGAGCACCAGGGTGGTGGACGACGGCGAGGCCTAGGAAGGGAACGACACGGAGGCAGGGAAGACTCGGCAGTTGTTTCCCACACGGAGGGGAGTACGACTGTACGAGGGTTTACTGGTTCGTTTGCCGTCGCTGGAGAATAACAACAGGTGTGGGTGAGTAGAGGCATGGCTAGGCCAGCGATGGGAGTACGGTGGGGCGGTGAGGCCTGCGCGGCAGCACAGCTGGCCACGGGGAGGAGGGAGCAGGCAGTCCCGCCGGCGCTTGTTTGAGCGGCTGGAGCAGGAAGAGCAGAGATTGAAGAAGCACGACGGCCGTTGGATGGACATCCAACAGTCACTGTTTGTGCGTCAACCTTTTTTTAGGAAAGCCTCAAATTTGTGGAAAACAGCATACAACCCATCTGCCATTATTTCTAATAATTTACAGCCATTTGCTAATTCTTAAGGTTTTTTGGAGCCCATATTCTTTTTGTTAGCATTACAGCCCATATTGTGGCCACGGTTAAAAAGTTATACGAAATTTTGCATATTTCGGTGCGTTCCGAACTGTTTTTAATCCCGAAATTTCGAGTCACATTCAAACTGACTTTAAAAATAAATGTACATCAATATAAAATCCAACAAATTGTCCACGCATAAAAATCAATGCAATTTAAAATCTCAAAATGAAAAAAAGAAATTTGAAACTAATTGCCGGTTTGATGTGTTTTAAAAATGTACATCCCATTTCTCATTACTGATAGGCCATTTTCTCGGCCAGCCGAATGAAGCTCTCCTCGTCTTGAAAGATTTGCAGCCCAACAGGCCCGACAAAGCGACTTACTTGGCAAATCACAAAAAAACTGGGCTGTGGCCATGGACCTAGCTGCGGCCGTGGACCCAGCTGCCAGCCTCTCCACGTACAGTACTCTTTCGATGGAAGTCGGTCGTTGACCACATTGACCACGTCGTGCCGAGAGCACCAAGGCAGTGGACGACGACGAGGCCTAGGAAGGGGACGACGCGGAGCCGGGGAAGACGCGGCAGTGGATGCCCACGCGGAGAGGAGTACGAGGGTTCACTGGTTCGGCTGCGGTGTGAGGCTGCCGTCGCCGCAGAATAACAGGGGGTGTGGGTGAGTGGAGGGATGGCCTGGCCAGCGGTGGGAGTAGTATGGGGGCGGTGAGGCCTCCGAGGCAACACAACCGGCGACGGGAGGCAGGAGCAGGCGGCACGACCGGCGCTGCTTTGGGCGGCTGGAGCAAGAAGACCAGAGGTTGAAGAAGCACTATGGCCGTTGGATGGACATCGTACGGTCACTGGAGCTAGAATCGTTCATATTGACTAAGTTGACAAAGCCCTCTGCCCCCGTCAACTTAGTAGGCCCACAAGTCAGCCACCCACTATGGTGGGTCCTAGCTAGCAGGGGGGTATTCATTTTTTTGTGCATCATAAGGAGGCACTTCCTTGCGTGCGAAGATATAGCTGGTGGGTCCGACCTGTCAGCGGGGGGAACGTTTTTTCCGCGAAATACAAGAGCCCTTCCCGTGGGTCCCAGCTGTCAGGTGGAGGAATCATTATTTTGCGCGTAATAAGGAGGCATTTCCTTGCGTGCGGCCGTGGACCCAGCTGTCAGCCTCTCCACGTACAGTCCACTTCCGATGGATGTCGTTCATTGACCACGTTGACCAGGCCCGAGAGCACCAGGGCGGTGGACGACGACGAGGCCTAGGAAGGGAATGACACAGAGGGAGGGAAGACTCGGCATTTGTTTCCCACGCGGAGGGGAGTACGACTGTACGAGGGTTTACTGGTTTGTCTGCCGTCGCCGGAGAATAACAACAGGTGTGGGTGAGTAGAGGGATGGCTAGGCCAACGATAGGAGTACGGTGGGGCGGTGAGGCCTGCGCGGCAGCATAGCCGGCCGTGGGAGGAGGGAGCAGGCAGTCCCGCCGGCGCTTGTTTGAGCGGCTGGAGCAGGAAAAGCAGAGATTGAAGAAGCACGACAGCCGTTGGATGGACATCCAACTGTCACTGCTCTCGTGTGCATTATTTCTAATAGTGTACATCCCATTTGCTAATTCTTAAGAATCTTTTTGGAGCCCATCTTCTTTTTGTTAGCATTACACCCCATATTGTGGCCACGGTTAAAAAGTATATGAATTTTTTGCATATTTCGGTGCGGCCAACTATTTTTAATCCCGAAATATCGATTCACATTCAAACTATTTTGAAAAATAATTTATATAAATATAAAATCCAAATAATTTTCCACGCATAAAAATCAATGGAATTTAAAATCTTGTAATGAAAAAAATTGAAACTAATTCCCGGTTTGATGTGTTTTAAAAATGTACAGCCCATTTCTGGGCAAACCGAATGAAACTCTCCTCGTCTTGAAAGATTTGCAGCCCAGCAAGGCTGATAAAGCAAGTAGGCCTCGTTTGGGTATTTCTTAAAGAAAAATAGAACTGGGCTAGCCATTTTCAGCAAGAAAAAAACACAACTGGGCTCATGATGTGGTAAACATAAATAAAACCCTGGCTAGACGGGCCACAGCCCCGTTGTTACCCTGATCCATCGCTAAAACTAGTATAAATAACAACTGCTTGTTCCTAAAAAAAAAACTGCGCGACCTGCTGGGTCCCTGGTGTCAGCCGCTCGTAGTGTAATTCTCTCATTTATTGACTACGTTGACAATGGCGTGAGCCCCAGATGTCCAACCATTAGGAGGAACCATATTTTTCGGCTTGTAATATAGAGGCACTTGCTTGCGTACTGCCATGACGCTGGTGGGTCCCTACTATCATCCTCTCCACGTACAGTCATCTCCTTGTTCCTCTCGGTTGTTGACGACGTTGACAACGCAAGAGGGCGGCGCACCGCGCACGGCGAGCGAACCAAGGCCGCAAGGCGGAGGACGACGGCGAGGCCTCGGACGGAACGAACAGGAGCCGTGGAAGATGCACCGATCCAGTCGTAGGCGGAGGGGAGTACGAGGGTTGACTGGTTCGGGTGCGGGTGCGTGTTGGGGTTGACGTCGCTGGAGAATAACAGGACGTGTGGGGGAATAGAGGGAGGGACTGGCCAACGTTGGAGGGTACGTACGGTAGGGCGGCGGAGGCGCAGCCAGCCATGGGAGGCGGGAGCAGGCGGAGCCGACGGGGTGGTTTGGTTTGGGTGGCTAGATGAAGAAGAAGACAAGAGATAGAAGATACACGACAGATGTTGGATGTCAATCCAACGATTGGTAGGCAGAATCGTTTGTTGACTGGCTAGTAAGTCGACACCACCTTGGATAGGCTATTTCCTCGCGGGTCCCAAATGTCAGAATCCAAATATGTCACGGTCATGCAGCCCTTCCTATGAAAATTTACAGCCCATTTGATGTGCTAGTTGGAAATAAGTTTGTGGGTGCTGGTGGGGGCTAATCACTTGGCTTCTGTAAGCACAGTGAGCTCAAGCAGCCGGCGAGAGTGATGTTATTTCCCTTGGTTGGGATTTGTTAGTTGTTACAATATTTCACTCTAAATTAAATGACTAGCAAGCCATTTGCCTTGCTTCAAAGAAAATATGACAGTCACAGCCGAGTTGAAAAGGGCTAGAACATCTAACTCCAGCTTACAAACTGTACAAAAGCACGAGCGTTAATTGTTCACCAGGTTTACAAAAAAACCCAGGTTGAAAAGGGCAACAACATCTAACTCCATGTAACACCCCGCATGTAACTTGCCATATTTGTAACTCCGACTCTTGCCATTTCCAGCTATGTGATATGTTTTCCCTCCGTTGTCGGGTTTTGTCTTTCGTTTTGTATTTTGTCATGTCATGCATTTTCATATCATGTCATCATGTGCATTGCATTCGCATACGTGTTCGTCTCATGCATCCGAGCATTTTCCCCGTTGTCCGTTTTCCAATCCGGCGCTCCTATCTCCTCCGGTGCACCCCTCTAGTTTTCTTTCGTGTGCGTGTGTCAAACTTTCTCGGAATGGACCGAGGCTTGTCAAGTGGTCTTAATATACCACCCGGAGACTACCGGTCAAGTTTCGTTCCATTCGGAGGTCGTTTGGTACTCCAACGGTTAACCGGGCATCCGCAAAGTCCATTTAAGTGTCCAGCAAAACCCCCCTCCAAAACCAGCCCAAAACCCACCAAACTCTCTTCCATGCTCTAGGTCGTTCGATCACGATCATGTGGGCGAAAACCGCACCTTATTTGGAGCCTCCTAGCTCCCTCTACCTATTTATATGTGGGCATCCCGAAAAACGAAATCACAGACGAACCCTAGAGTTTTTCCCACCGCGCCGCCGGACGACGTCCAACCGCCCCGCCGCCGGCCCGCGAAGCCCG
>NC_057811.1:376867136-376876771 GCF_018294505.1 Triticum aestivum
GACCGCCGCCCCCGCCGGCGACCGCCGCCCCCGGGTCCCCTCCTCCTCCGGCGTCGGCCGCCACCGCCGGCTCCTTCTCTCCCGCCGGCGACGAGCTCCTGGAGCTCGGGCTCGATCCAGATCTGTGAGCCCCGTTGACTTTCTCGCGACCTCTAATTTTTCGAAGTCCTGGAAATTCTCAGCAAGTGCTCCTGTTCCCGATGCTATAACTCTGTGCATATAGCTCTGCTTCGCGCGTCTAATATATCAAATTGTTCGCCTCGTGATGCTCTTCATTTTGTTCAATTGAACCATGTTCATTAGAGTTCATCTTGATGCCCAAATCTCCGTTGGAAGAGGGCTAGTTGCTGTTAATCTCTGGTTCTTATCAGAACTTGGAGATTTGTCATTTTTGTATCATGTAATCTGTGCATCTTTTGAGCATGAGCTCTACATGTGTTTTGAAGTATGCCATGCCATCTTTCCAGTGGTATAGTCCATGTATTTTTGTATTCTCTGTGGTGACCAGCACAAGCATGAAAAGTAGGCCCCGTAATAATTCTGATTTCAGGGACTTGGTGATTTCTCTAAGACTTTGTCTGCTGTAATTTTGTTGCAATGTAAACTTGATGCTACAGAGAGATCCATGCATATTTTGGAGATGTTCAGTAAGGATGTTTGGTAGCTATAGTTGTAGTTGATCCATTCCTGCAATTGTTTGCAATTTTAGAGTAACGTAGCATGACTCAATCTTGCTCTACTTTTGCTTTAAAATATTTCTGGCAGATTCTTAACATGACATGCATTTTTGCCAAGCTTATTGTAGTTGATCCATACATGCTATGCAATTGTTCTTGCCATGGTTAGCTTCATAAACATGCCATATTTCTGTAGGTATGCTTGGTTTGTCATGAATTGCTCTGTAGTGAGTGCATCAAGCTCACAAAGAGGCCTACCTATTAATATTTCTGCCATGCTCTGTTTTCTGCTAAGTCTGAAACCTGATAACGAAACTTGCTATGTTTACATGCTTGCCATAATTTCTTCTGGTCCTCTTTGGCTTATTGTCAGTAAGGGACTTTTGTCATGTGGATTTAGTAGAACACTACCATGCCTTGTTTTGCTATGTTAAGTTTCTGTAGCATGTTGATTTCGTGCTCTGAACATTGCTACCTGATGCTAATTTCTGTCATGTCCAGTTTTTCACTAAGTCTGTGAACCTGTAATCTTTTGCACTTTTGCCATGCTTGTTTGAGCTTGATATGTTGTGAACTAGCCGTAGCTCAGTGTTCATCTTTTGTCAAGCATCTCCTGTAGATTACTACCATGTGCTTTGTTGCTATGTTGGGGCGCTGTAGCATTGTTACTTGTTGCATTTTAAGTGCTATCTTGCTGTTTATCGCAGATTAGTGTCATTCTTGTTTTGCTTGCCATTTGCAAACCGTGCATCCGATTCCGGTGATCTTTATATCGATTTTGACCGAAATCATCTCATCTTTCCAGTGGCATGCTTGGTTTGTCAAGTTACTGCCATGTTCATCATTTTCCTTCCGGAGCACGCATACGCATCGCATATCATATCTTGCATATCATATATGTTTTGCATCATGTTGCTTGTGCATTTCTCGTTGTTTGATTGTGGTTCCGTTTGCTTGTGTTCTTGTCTTGGGTAGATCCGGGAGACGAGTTCGTGAACGAGGAACCTGTCGAGTACGCTTACGAGGATCAAGCTTTCGACAACTCTGAGAATCTTGCACGCAAGATGACCACCCTTCGAAATCACTTCTATCTTTGCTATGCTAGTTGTTCGCTCTATTGCCTTGCTCCTCTACCTATCACTTGCTATATCATGTCTCCTATTTCAGCCATGTCAGCCCCAAACCATCCTTTCCTAGCAAACCGTTGTTTGGCTATGTTACCGCTTTTGCTCAGCCCCTCTTATAGCGTCGCTAGTTGCAGGTGAAGTTGAAGTTTGTTCCATGTCGGAACATGGACATGTTGGGATATCACAATATCTCTTGTTTAATTAATGCATTTATATATTTTGGTAAAGGGTGGAAGGCTCGGCCTTATGCCTGGTGCTTTGTTCCACTCTTGCCGCCCTAGTTACTGTTATACCGGGATTATGTTCCTTGAATTTGCGTTCCTTACGCGGTCGGGTGATTTATGGGACCCCCTTGACAGTTCGCCTTGAATAAAACTCCTCCAGCAAGGCCCAACCTTGGTTTTACCATTTGCGACCTGTACCTTTTTCCCCCGGGTTTTCTAGAGCCCGAGGGTCATCTTTATTTTAAACCCCCGGGCCAGTGTTCCTCTGAGTGCTGGTCCAAACTAGAGCCACTTGCAGCGCCACCTTGGGAAAACTCGAGGATTGGTTTTAGCTGTACGTAGTGTTCATCCGGTGTGCCCTGAGAACGAGATATGTGCAGCTCCTATCGGGATTTGTCGGCACATTCGGGCGGCTTTGCTGGTCTTGTTTTACCATTGTCGAGATGTCTTGTAAACCGGGATTCCGAGACTGATCGGGTCTTTTCGGGAGAAGGTTTATCCTTCCTTGACCGTGAGAGCTTATGATGGGCTAAGTTGGGACACCCCTGCAGGGTAATATCTTTCGAAAGCCGTGCCCGCGGTTATGAGGCAGATGGGAATTTGTTAATGTCCGGTTGTAGATAACTTGTCACTTGACCCAATTAAAATTCACCAAGTGCGTGTGTAGCCGTGATGGTCTCTTCTCGGCGGAGCCCGGGAAGTGAACACAGTCTGCGTTATGTATGACGTAAGTAGGTGTTCAGGACCTCTTCTTGGTCATTGCTAGATGACGTCCGCTCCATTGCTTCTCTTCTCGCTCTCATTTGCGCAAGTTAGCCACCATATATGCTTTTGCCGCTGCAGCTCCACCTCCTTGTCCTATAAGCTTAAATAGTCTTGATCTCGCGGGTGTGAGATTGCTGAGTCCCCGTGACTCACAGATACTTCCAAAAACAGTTGCAGGTGCCGACGATGCCAGTGCAGACGATGGCGTCGATCTCAAGTTGGAGTTCGACGAGGAACGTGGTCGTTACTATGTGTCTTTTCCTGATGATCAGTAGTGGAGCCCAGTTGGGACGATCGGGGATCTAGCATTTGTGGTTGTCTTATTTTCATCTGGATTTTGACCGTAGTCGGTCTATATGATTGTATTTTGGATGATGTATGAATGATATTTATGTATTGTGTGAAGTGGCGATTGTAAGCCAACTCTTTATCCCATTCTTGTTCATTACATGGGATTGTGTGAAGATGACCCTTCTTGCGACAAAACCACTATGCGGTTATGCCTCTAAGTCGTGCCTCGACAAGTGGGAGATATAACCGCATCGTGGGCGTTACAAGTTGGTATCAGAGCCATCCCCGACTTAGGAGCCCCCTGCTTGATCGAATCGCTGGCGTTGTGAGTCTAGAACAAAAATGTTTTGAGTCTAGGATTATATATATCGGAGAGTAGGATTATTTTTACTCCTCAGTCCCTTCATCGCTCTGGTGAGGTCTCCTGACGTAGAAGTTTTGACTATTCTCTCCTCTAATTTCACTAAAAAAATTTTTAGGATCACGCGGGTATCTTGGAATCGTTCCGATGGATTTGTGACGAGAACATTGTTCTTGGTGCCTCCTGTCATTTAGGAGTTGTGGCAGTGTCCCGGGGAGTTGAGGTCCGAGGTGTTGTCGTCACAATTTTATCGTTGCAGTTCTGGAATACCTGAGTTTCGCCGACATCGAAATCTCTTTTATGCAGTTGTTGGTGAGATCACCTCGACGCCACCCAGTACTGGGGCGGGAGTTCGGGAGTATTGCCATAACTTGTATAACGGATGTTTTTCGAAGGTTGAGGTAAACGATTTCCGAAGGTTTCTTGGTTATGTGTTGATGGATGGATACAGCTGGATCTAGGGATTGTTAGTTTGGGTGATATATATATTTGTGTCCCCTGTATCCCCTACACCAGATTGCATAACCAGAAAGTTTCGGGAGTTTATAAGTGGGAATTCAAGTAGCCTTAGGATATCTTTCCGACAGATGCATGATATGAGATTGGGGTTCGACGTCTAGTGGTCCGCCTGTATACGGTTGATTTTACAGTGGTCTCGTTGTGTCTTAAAGAGTCCATGGCTTTGCCGACTCGGGGACGCTTCATATGTCATGTGCACAGCCTTGTACATGATGGTACTGTATGATTGAGCCCGTGTGGGCCCCACCACGAAAACTTCGGACGAAATATCTATCATATGTTTGTTCCGGCTTATTCTGCAAGCCAATACTTTGTTTTATTTTGTATTGTGGTATTCGAGTTACTTCGAATTCATATGTTCATTCCATATCCTTTTCAAGTGGCTTCTCCACTTATGGAAGTGTGATGATTTACTACGGAATTCATTCGTTCATCTTCGTGCGAATGTTTATTGTGAAGACTATTTGTTGCAATTTCTATCCGTTGATTCTACTTATCTTTTGTCTATCAAGATGCTAACGGATGTCACCCTCTTCAGGATGGCTCCGCCAACGCGTCAGAATCCGGATCGCAATGAAGGGAGTCAAGCGAACCCTCCGCCACCACCTCCACCTCCGGAGGCATGGCAAACAATCATGGCAGCCACCAACGCCAATGCTCAGATGATTCTGCAACTCTTGCAAGAACGTACTCAAGGGCAAGGCAATCAAGGCAATCAAGGTCAAGGCAACAATCAGTTTCACTTTGCCACTCTCAACCAGTTTCTCGCAAATCAGCCCAAGTCTTTCAGCTACTGTGCCGAGGCCACGGATGCCGATGATTGGCTCGTGGACATCAACAAGCATTTTGAATGTAGCAATGTCAGGCCTGAGGACTTTGTCAAGTTCGCTTCTTTCCAGCTCAAGGACCAAGCTGCTGATTGGTTTCAGCAATAGAAAGATTCCAGAGGAGGTCGTGTGATAACTTGGACTGACTTCTGTCGGGACTTCAAAGCGCACCACATCCCACAAAGTGTTGTCGAGAGCAAGCGTGAGGAGTTCCGCAATCTCAAGCAAGGAAACATGTCTATGTATCAATACAACATTCAGTTTCAGAAACTTGCTCGCTTCGCTAAACAAGACGTTCCTGATGAGAAGAGTATGATCTATCACTTCAGAGGTGGCCTTAAAGAGGATCTGCAGTTAGCTCTTGTTCTTGTTGAGCCTACTCAGTTTGATCAATTCTACAATATGGCACTGAAGCAAGAGGCTGCTCAGCTCAAGTGTGAGGCTTCTAAGAAAAGAGTCAGAGACGCAGTTCAGTCTTCTTCTTCCTCACTTGTGACAGCTAAGCAACAGAAGTTCTGGTTGCCTCCTCCTCCTCCGTTTCGTCAGCCTTACCAGCAGAAGAACAAAGGTGGCCATGGTTCTTCAAACTCTTCCAACTCTGGCTATCAGAACAAGTCTCAGAATCAAGCTCCAAAGTCCAATGCTCCTTATCACCGTCCACTCTCAGAGGTGACTTGCAACAAATGTCAGCAGAAAGGTCACTATGCTAACAAGTGCTTCAACCAGAGGCGTCTTCCTTCTCCTCCTCCTGTCAGATCTTCCAGCAATGCAGTGGTCAAGCATAATCCAAAGTTTGCAAAGGTGAATATGATGAATGCAGCTCAAGCGGAGGAATCTACTGATGTGATTATGGGTAATCTTCCTGTTAATGATATTCCTGCAAAAGTTCTTTTTGATACTGGTGCATCTCTTTCTTTCATTTCAAGACCTTTTGTTGCCAAGCATGAATTTGTGACGGAAAAGATCCCTATCCCGTTGAAGATTGTGTCTCCGGGCAAGCAAATGACTTCTAATAATTGTGTCCCGGATGTTTCCATCAAGATGGGCGACTTTAGATTTCAGTCTTCTCCAATTGTTCTTGGTGACTCGGATATTGATCTTATTCTCGGGATGGACTGGCTTTCTAAGCACAAGGCTCAACTTGATTGTGCTGCCAGAGAAATTCAATTGACACACTCGTCTGAGGATGTGATTATTTTTGCCGCTCGTGATGAAACCATTCGGTTTTTCTCTCTCAATGAGAAGGGCGAATTGGATGCCATCTCTCAAATTCCAGTCGTTTGCGAGTATCAAGATGTCTTTCCAGAAGAGCTTCCGGGTATGCCTCCGCACCGACTAGTTGAGTTCGTTATCGAACTAGAGCCTGGTACTGTACCCGTTTGCAAGCGTCCATACAAGCTTGGACCTAACGAGCTGAAGGAATTAAAGAAGCAGCTCGATGAACAAGAACGTCTGGGTTTGATCAGACCGAGTTCTTCTCCATGGGGTTGTGGTGTTCTTTTTGTCAAGAAGAAGGATGGCACGGACCGACTTTGTGTCGACTACCGTCCATTGAACAAGAAGACAATCAAGAACAAGTACCCACTTCCCAACATCAATGAGCTATTTGAGCAACTCAAAGGTGCTAAGGTATTCTCGAAGCTTGACCTTCATATGGGTTATCATCAGATTCGCATTCGTGAAGAAGATATTCCCAAGACAGCATTCAGAACAAGCTTTGGTTCTTATGAATATACTGTCGTGTCTTTCGGCCTTGTCAATGCTCCTCCGGTGTTCTCTCGGATGATGAATTTCATCTTCAACCCCTATACCAATGAATTTGTTCTGGTGTATCTCGATGATATCTTGGTCTTCTCCAAGAATAAGCAGGATCATGCCAAACATTTGCGATTGGTGCTCGACAAGCTCAGAGAGTATCAATTCTATGCGAAGTTCTCCAAATGTGAGTTTTGGCTCGATGAAGTTCTTTTCCTTGGTCACATCATCTCTGCCAAAGGCATCGCTGTTAACCCCGAGAAGGTGTCCGCAGTTCTGGATTGGGAACCTCCTCAAAATGTCAAGCAGCTCCGCAGTTTTCTGGGTCTTGCAAGCTACTGCCGAAGATTCGTTGAGAATTTTTCCAAAATTGCAAAGCCTCTTTCCAACCTCCTACAGAAGCATGTGAAGTATGTCTGGTCTCCTGAGTGTGACGTCGCTTTCAACACTCTCAAACAGAAACTAGTCACAGCTCCTGTCTTGACTCCTCCTGATGAATCCAAGCCGTATGAAGTTTTCTGTGATGCTTCTCTCCAAGGTCTTGGTGCGGTGTTAATGCAAGAGAAGAAAGTTGTGGCCTATACCTCTCGGCAATTGAAGCCCAACGAGAAGAACTACCCCACTCACGATCTTGAGTTGGCGGCAGTTGTCCATGCATTGATTACGTGGAGACATCTCTTGTTGGGAAGACAAGTGGACATTTTCACTGATCACAAGAGTCTCAAGTATATCTTCACTCAGCCCAACCTCAACCTCAGGCAGACTCGATGGGTCGAAATGATTCAAGAGTACAATCCGAGTATCGAATATACTCCAGGCAAAGAAAATGTCATTGCAGATGCTTTAAGCAGGAAAGCTTATTGTAACAGCTTAATCCTCAAGCCTTTCCAACCGGATCTTTGTGAAGCTTTCCGCAAGCTGAATCTCCAAGTTGTTCCTCAAGGCGTTCTTGCCAACCTCATTGTATCTCCTACTTTGGAAGATCAAATTCGTGAGGCACAACTCCTTGATGCCATGGTGAAGAAGGTGAAACGTGGTATCGACAAGGGTCTTGCCAAATACAAGTGCTATCGCATTGATGACAGAGACTCTTTGTTCTTCGAGGACCGGATTGTGGTTCCGAAAGGTGATCTAAGGAAAGTCATAATGAACGAGGCGCACAATTCTCTCCTTTCCATTCATCCTGGAAGTACGAAGATGTATCATGACCTCAAGCAGTCGTATTGGTGGACTCGAATGAAGCGAGAAATTGCTAAATTCGTGAATGAATGTGATGTCTGCCGAAGAGTGAAAGTAGAACACCAACGACCAGCTGGTCTCCTCCAACCTCTTGCTATTCCGGAATGGAAGTTTGATCATATCGAAATGGACTTCGTGACTGGATTTCCCAAGTCCAAGCGCGGAAATGACGCTATCTTCGTTGTCATTGACAAGCTTTCTAAAGTGGCTCATTTCCTTCCAATCAAAGAATCCATCACAGCAGCTCAGCTGGCAGAGCTCTACACCTCCAGAATTGTCTCTTTGCACGGCATTCCACAATTGATTTCTTCTGATCGTGGAAGCATCTTCACCTCTAAGTTCTGGGACTCCTTCCAGAAGGCCATGGGCACAAACATTCGCTTCAGCACAGCTTTCCATCCTCAAACTAGTGGCCAAGTCAAGCGAGTTAATCAAATTCTTGAAGATATGCTCAGGGCTTGTGTCATTTCCTTTGGCATGAAATGGGAAGATTGTCTTCCATATGCTAAATTCTCCTACAACAACAGCTTCCAAGCGAGTTCGGGCAAGGCCCCATTCGAGATTCTCTATGGCAGAAAGTGCCGTACTCCTCTCAATTGGTCAGAGACTGGTGAACGCCAACTTCTTGGCAATGACTAATCACTGAAGCTGAAGAAATGTGTAAAGTCATCCGTGATAATCTCAAAGCCGCGCAATCGCGTCAGAAGAGTTACTATGACAGTAAGCATCGTGATTTGGCTTTCGAGATCGGAGACCATGTCTACCTCCGCGTCTCTCCAATGAAAGGCACTCGTCGCTTCGGTATCAAAGGGAAGCTTGCCCCTAGATACATGGGTCCTTTCAAGATCATTGGCAAAAGAGGCGACCTCGCCTATCAACTTGAGCTTCCTTCCAACTTCGCGAACGTGCACGATGTGTTCCACGTGTCACAGCTCCGAAAGTGCTTCAAGACGCCTGAGCGCACTATCGACTTCGAAGAGATTGACCTCCAAGAAGATTTGTCTTATCATGAGCACCCCGTTGCTATTCTCGAAGAAACTGAGCGCAAGACTCGCAACAAGTCTATCAAATTTCTGAAAGTGAAGTGGTCGCACCATTCCGACCGGGAAGCCACCTGGGAACGCGAGGACCATCTCCGTTCCGAATATCCGGAGTTCTTTCAGTCCTAGATCTCGGGACGAGATCCTCTCGTAGTGGTGGAGTGTTGTAACACCCCGCATGTAACTTGCCATATTTGTAACTCCGACTCTTGCCATTTCCGGCTATGTGATATGTTTTCCCTCCGTTGTCGGGTTTTGTCTTTCGTTTTGTATTTTGTCATGTCATGTATTTTCATATCATGTCATCATGTGCATTGCATTCGCATACGTGTTCGTCTCATGCATCCGAGCATTTTCCCCGTTGTCCGTTTTCCAATCCGGCGCTCCTATCTCCTCCGGTGCACCCCTCTAGTTTTCTTTCGTGTGCGTGTGTCAAACTTTCTCGGAATGGACCGAGGCTTGTCAAATGGTCTTAATATACCACCCGGAGACTACCGGTCAAGTTTCGTTCCATTCGGAGGTCGTTTGGTACTCCAACGGTTAACCGGGCATCCGCAAAGTCCATTTGAGTGTCCAGCAAAAACCCCCTCCAAAACCAGCCCAAAACCCACCAAACTCTCTTCCATGCTCTAGGTCATTCGATCACGATCGTGTGGGCAAAAACCGCACCTCATTTGGAGCCTCCTAGCTCCCTCTACCTATTTATATGTGGGCATCCCGAAAAACGAAATCACAGACGAACCCTAGAGTTTTTCCCACCGCGCCGCCGGACGCGTCCGTCCGCGCCGGACGACGTCCAACCGCCCCGCC
>NC_057811.1:376877084-376883251 GCF_018294505.1 Triticum aestivum
CCGCCGCCCCCGCCGGCGACCGCCGCCCCCGGGTCCCCTCCTCCTCCGGTGTCGGCCGCCACCGCCGGCTCCTTCTCCCCGCCGGCGACGAGCTCCTGGAGCTCGGGCTCGATCCAGAGATCTGTGAGCCCGCTGACTTTCTCGCGACCTCTAATTTTTCCAAGTCCTGGAAATTCTCAGCAAGTGCTCCTGTTCCCGATACTATAACTCTGTGCATATAGCTCCGATTCGCGCGTGTAATATATCCAATTGTTCGTCTTGTGATGATCTTAAATTTGTTCAATTGCACCATGTTCATTAGAGGTCATCTTGATGCCCAAATCTCCGTTGGAAGAGGGCTAGTTGCTGTTAATCTCTGGTTCTTATCAGAACTTGGAGATTTGTCATTTTTGTATCATTTAATCTGTGCATCTTTTGAGCATGAGCTCTACATGTGTTTTGAAGTATGCCATGCCATCTTTCCAGTGGTATAGTCCATGTATTTTTGTGATCTCTGTGGTGACCAGCACAAGCATGCAAAGTAGGCCCCATAATAATTCTGATTTCAGGGACTTGGTGATTTCTCTAAGACTTTGTCTGCTGTAATTTTGTTGCCATGTAAACTTGATGCTACAGAGAGATCCATGCATATTTTGGAGATGTTCAGTAAGGATGTTTTGTAGCTATAGTTGTAGTTGATCCATTCGTTCAATGTTTTGCAATTTTGGAGTAATGTAGCATGACTCAATCTTACTCTACTTTTGCTTTAAAATATTTCTGGCAGATTCTTAACATGACATGCATTTTTGCCAAGCTTATTGTAGTTGATCCATACATGCTATACAATTGTTCTTGCCATGGTTAGCTTCATAAACATGCCATATTTCTGTAGGTATGCTTGGTTTGTCATGCATTGCTCTGTAGTGAGTGCATCAAGCTCACAAATAGGCCTACATATTGCCATGCTCTGTTTTCTGCTAAGTCTGAAACCTGATAACGAAACTTGCTATGATTACATGCTTTCCATAATTTCTTCTGGTCCTTTTTGGCTTATGGTCAGTAAGGGACTTTTGTCATGTGCATTTAGTAGAACACTACCATGCCTTTTTTTGCTATGTTAAGTTTCTGTAGGATGTTGATTTCGTGCTCTGAACATTGCTACCTGATGCTAATTTCTGTCATGTCCAGTTTTTCACCAAGTCTGTGAACCTGTAATCTTTTGCACTTTTGCCATGCTTGTTTGAGGTTGATATGTTGTGAACTAGCCGTAGCTCAGTGTTCATCTTTTGTCAAGCATCTCCTGTAGATTACTACCATGTGCTTTGTTGCTATGTTGGGGTGCTGTAGCATTGTTACTTGTTGCATTTTAAGTGCTATCTTGCTGTTTATCGCAGATTAGTGTCATTCTTGTTTTGCTTGCCATTTGCAAACCGTGCATCCGATTCCGGTGATCTTTATATCGATTTCGACCGAAATCATCTCATCTTTCCAGTGGCATGCTTGGTTTGTCAAGTTACTGCCATGTTCATTATTTTCCTTCCGGAGCACGCATACGCATCGCATATCATATCTTGCATATCATATATGTTTTGCATCATGTTGCTTGTGCATTTCTCGTTGTTTGATTGTGGTTCCGTTTGCTTGTGTTCTTGTCTTGGGTAGAGCCGGGAGACGAGTTCATGAACGAGGAACCTGTCGAGTACGCTTACGAGGATCAAGCTTTCGACAACTCTGAGAATCTTGCAGGCAAGATGACCACCCTTCGAAATCACTTCTATCTTTGCTATGCTAGTTGTTCGCTCTATTGCCTTGCTCCTCTACCTATCACTTGCTATATCATGTCTCCTATTTCAGCCATGTCAGCCCCTAACCATCCTTTCCTAGCAAACCGTTGTTTGGCTATGTTACCGCTTTTGCTCAGCCCCTCTTATAGCGTCGCTAGTTGCAGGTGAAGTTGAAATTTGTTCCATGTCGGAACATGGACATGTTGGGATATCACAATATCTCTTGTTTAATTAATGCATTTATATATTTTGGTAAAGGGTGGAAGGCTCGGCCTTATGCCTGGTGCTTTGTTCCACTCTTGCCGCCCTAGTTACTGTTATACCGGGATTATGTTCCTTGAGTTTGCGTTCCTTACGCGGTCGGGTGATTTATGGGACCCCCTTGACAGTTCGCCTTGAATAAAACTCCTCCAGCAAGGCCCAACCTTGGTTTTACCATTTGCGACCTGTACCTTTTCCCCCCGGGTTTTCTAGAGCCCGAGGGTCATCTTTATTTTAAACCCCCGGGCCAGTGTTCCTCTGAGTGCTGGTCCAAACTAGAGCCACTTGCAGCGCCACCTTGGGGAAACTCGAGGATTGGTTTTAGCTGTACGTAGTGTTCATCCGGTGTGCCCTGAGAACGAGATATGTGCAGCTCCTATCGGGATTTGTCGGCACATTCGGGCGGCTTTGCTGGTCTTGTTTTACCATTGTCGAGATGTCTTGTAAACCGGGATTCCGAGACTGATCGGGTCTTTCCGGGAGAAGGTTTATCCTTCGTTGACCGTGAGAGCTTATGATGGGCTAAGTTGGGACACCCCTGCAGGTAATATCTTTCGAAAGCCGTGCCCGCGGTTATGAGGCAGATGGGAATTTGTTAATGTCCGGTTGTAGATAACTTGTCACTTGACCCAATTAAAATTCACCAAGTGCGTGTGTAGCCGTGATGGTCTCTTCTCGGCGGAGCCCGGGAAGTGAACACGGTCTGCGTTATGTATGACGTAAGTAGGTGTTCAGGACCTCTTCTTGGTCATTGCTAGATGACGTCCGCTCCATTGCTTCTCTTCTCGCTCTCATTTGCGCAAGTTAGCCACCATATATGCTTTTGCCGCTGCAGCTCCACCTCTTTGCACCTCCTTGTCCTATAAGCTTAAATAGTCTTGATCTCGCGGGTGTGAGATTGCTGAGTCCCCGTGACTCACAGATACTTCCAAAAACAGTTGCAGGTGCCGACGATGCCAGTGCAGACGATGGCGTCGATCTCAAGTTGGAGTTCGACGAGGAACGTGGTCGTTACTATGTGTCTTTTCCTGATGATCAGTAGTGGAGCCCAGTTGGGACGATCGGGGATCTAGCATTTGGGGTTGTCTTATTTTCATCTGGATTTTGACCGTAGTCGGTCTATATGATTGTATTTTCGATGATGTATGAATGATATTTATGTATTGTGTGAAGTGGCGATTGTAAGCCAACTCTTTATCCCATTCTTGTTCATTACATGGGATTGTGTGAAGATGACCCTTCTTGCGACAAAACCACTATGCGGTTATGCCTCTAAGTCGTGCCTCGACACGTGGGAGATATAGCCGCATCGTGGGCGTTACACTCCAGCACTGTTTTTGGCAGTCACAGTCAAATGGATCGGTCAGGTCCATAGAATGAACATCCTGGGTCGTAAAATTTACTAGATTATGACCACAATATGTTGTAAATAGAAGCCCATCACGTTCAGAAGCTCTTTTGCCCACCTGAAACTCCTTTTTTTGCTCTTCCACATACCCATCCGTTAAAACCATGCTGCTGATAAACTTAAGCCTGATGGACAATAGTAACCTCGCATTTAGCAGGAAGAATGTGACAAATCTAGTGTTTGCACGGTTGGCTACATATCGTTCTAGCGTTATTGTCTTCAATCGAATCTCATGATAAGTGAGAAAATCCCGATGCTTACGAATCCACCGATTGGTTATAACTTTCTTACCCCGTCCTGTTGCCTAAATAGACATGAAGTTTGAAAACAGTTAAGGTCTAAAAAAAGGAGTGTCGAAAGAGCAACAACTGAACGGTTAATTCTAGTACACTATATGCGGGCTTCCAATGTGCGTGAAATTATCACCTTTATATACAACTTCTCCAGACATGGAAAGCATTGCAGCAAACCAATAATCTTGTTCAGATCAAAACTATTCATTTGGATATATAAGATCTTGACAGAATCTAGCACCATTGATAGGCCATCCATGGAGAAACTCTTCATTGAGCATAGAACATAATATTAGTACAAAATGTGTACTCCAAGATGACATATAACTTATGCGCGGAAATTTAAAATGCATCTTATGGTTACAAGTGTAGATGATAATGTAAAGTACCTGAAGAACTGTGGAGCCAAACACCATATTGAAATGAGCACAAAGATCATGTATTACACCCAAGGTCCCCAGTTTAGGCGCAGAGAGGACGGTTATTTGCAACAGTGAATAACTAGAATCAATGATCAACCTTTGAAGTGAAGGGGCATCTTGGATGATGAGCTGCCTTCCGTCAAATCAAATTCCAATTCTTACAAGGTTAGGCGACTTTATTTGGAGACAACCGATTCTAACTGCGAAAACAAGCACCAAGCACTCCAGGGCAGGGCAACTGGAGTGGATGATGTTGTGCAATGAGGCCTCCGATATACGAACCCACACAAGTGAAGTTTCTTCAGAAATGGGAGTCGAAGGTTTAGTACCAGATTGTCTGGTAGGTCGCACAGCGCAAAGGTGGCGGTGTGGAGAGAGGAGGAAAACCGCGAGATGGACATCGGTGCTGAGGGCACAGGTAGATGGCGTTCGGTATCCGGTAGGTGATTTCTAGGGGAATAGTAGAACTCAAGCAGCTGTAGTTCTGTGAATTCAGGGGATTTCAGCCAGGCGTCCACCGTGCAGGGCATGGTATGCTTGCTCAGGTAGCATGACGGGATGCAGAGGCTTTGAACGGAGCCCTGGTGGGAGGAGATGATGGCTCTGGGGATTTCAAAATCATTGAAGAGAGACAGCTGACGACAGTCGAGATTAAGGGGCACGACGCGCCATAGAGGGTGCCATCGAATTGAGAGGACTTGGGTGCGGCAGCAATCCTTGGTGGGGAGAAGCGAGATGATCTCCCCAAGGACGGCGTCCGGGAGATCGCTGATGCGGTCCACCCGAGATTCTACGGGTTCCTGGGATCCGGTGGGGGCGGGGTCGCCGCTTCTCCCCGCGCTGCTGGGTGCGGGATCTACAACAGGCGTCGCCGCTGGTGGGAGCCTCATCTTCTTGGCACTGGGGTCAGCCGACTCCATTTTCCTCAAGGGCGTCGCGTCGCGCTCACGGATTTGAGCAGAGAAACGAATGACGAGCCTAGTTGTAGTGTGAGTGAATAAGAAGGGGAGCTGGGTTTTTTCGGTAGTAGTGAGGAAGAAGGGGAGTTGGGGTTTTCTGTAGGAGTGAGGTGAGGAATTTGGGGGTACGAGTGGAGCGAGCTGACGTGAGGTGGGTGGGAGTGAGGAGGAAGAAGAACACCCAGGTTTTTTTGGGGGGCAGTGTGCTGGGTGTGGGTAGCGCCTCTCATTCAGTAAATATATGGACTTTTGAATTGATTTTAATATTTACTAGGGTGGATGGGCTGTTTTGTCTTGGGCCCAAAGAAAAAATTACTACTAGTACAGTGGAGACACTCTACAGCTACCCAGAAAAACAATTACTACTAGTACAGTGGATACAATACCGCTTCTGGCTCCTCCTAGGTCATCGAAACGTCTCCCTCTACTGAATGCCATTATACTTTTGTTCACCGACATGCGGGCATGCAGCGCGCGGGCCCAAATGCCATCCACCAAATTAGAAGGCAGTATGTAGGCGGCGAGTCACCCCGGTCGTAGCGCGCCAATAACGAGCCGTCGTATCACAAAACCCCACCTCCCCGCAGTCTAAGTTTGACGGACGAAGCAACCATCAATTCACTCTTTGCTGAATCCCCTTCTCCCTCACTGTCTTCAAGAAAGGCAACACTCGCATCTGCCAATGTTCTTCTCTCCCAACGAAGGGAAGGTAAGCGGATCCGTGATGTTGGTATATTTTCGTTCAGAGAAAAAAAAAGAACTTTTGCAAAGCAGTAACCAATCCTCACTCTCCTTTTTGTTTCATTGTCATTGAGATTGTGTTTTCCTTTCAGTGGTCTCCTAGTATTCGTCAGTTTCATGATGGATCAAGGAGAACCAGGCAAAGATCTGCCGATATTGGAGCAGACACGGGAGGCTGATCCCCACGAGACAGAGAGCTCCAAGAAGATGGAGGCAGCCACCGAGCCGACCCCAGATACGCTCACGGCCACTACTGAGATGGTCAACGCCCTGTTTGAGGTTACAGCCCCCGTGGCACTGCAAGAGCAGTTTTCCCCCTT
>NC_057811.1:376883501-376891962 GCF_018294505.1 Triticum aestivum
TTGTGGTTTTTCATCCAAGTATGTGGTGATGAATAATGCAAAATTTTATTAGCTTTGATGCCATGCTATACATAGTGGTTTAAATAACTTGTGTTTCTTATGCTGGAAAGTAATTCCGAATTTGTTTCTGTTTCAATTAGAGCCCTGATGTAGACAAGGATTGTGTGGTTGTACATGTCACTCGCTATGAGGCGGATGACCTGAATATACGGCCTGGGAAAATAGAGTTTTTAGGCTGTTGGATCCTGGAAGCCATTTGCGCTTATACCAATGAAGAGTTGTATTCCAGCCTCACTGTTGTCAGGCGTGTTGTCCAGGGTGTACTGAAGCATAAGAAGTTCAAAGCTACTCCTTCGTTTGAGAGGCATGCTGTTCTTGTCAAGCTTACGCAGGAAGATGACGTGGCATGCCTCCACAAACAAGTTTATGAGTGGCAAGGCCACAAGGTTGTATTCATGAAGGTTCACAGGATTGAGCTGCTCCCGGACGTCCTCGATGATGTTCATGGCAAGGTCCGTCTTGTGTCCAGCCCAAATTAGATCGAGGCATGAAATACTTGCCCCAGCTAGTGTTTAATAGTAGTTTGGATTCTGTCTAATTATCCAAACCTTGCCTATTATCGAGCCCTCTGGGGCTAGTACTCTGTTTGAATCCGTCTATGGGAACTGCTGCTAGTTTTGTGTGCCCGTGAATCATTGTAATTGTCGCCGAAACAGATGCATCCTCACTAGTTTTATCATACGGGCAGTGTGTGTTTTGATGAAATAGAGGACTCGTTCGAGAACTGTGTGCCGACGTATACATAAGTACTTGTAAACACTGTTGGTGCTACCCCACTTGTAAGCAGTTGTGCAAAACACGGCACATTGGCTCAGCTCGCTTCAACACTAGGCTATCGACCAGCTAACAATCAACAATCTGCTGTTTGACATGTAAGCAACTATGTATCTTGTTACAGTGGTTCATGCAGTTAACTGAGGCCACAATGTAAATTCCAAACGTTCACACGCTAGTCCAGCGTTCATGTGGAACACTCACATTAAACTCGGCTTCATAAAAAACTTGAAAAGCATAAGCTAAGCAATTTATACATCTCAATGATTCATAGAACATAACAAACATATACTAGTTAATAGCAAAAGACAAAGTTGTGAGAAGGTTTACAAATCAGGAAAAAACAAGCAAGGCTTCTCTAAGCAAAGGGCCTCCCGGCAGGCTTAAATTTCCTGGAGTTCACTCTGGTTTTTTCTTGTTGCCACCATCCAGGGTTAGGTTCGCTCATTCCAAAATAACCAATTATAATTGTGTTCTCAGTTGGAATGTTGAAATGAACCATGCAGTGTACTGACCAGCTGAAAGTCTCATGCATTCCACTAAATTTAAGCGCCACTATTTGCAGAAATAAGCAGACCACAATGCCTCTTGTCCGCGCACCTGTCCCAAAAACCTCCGTGCAGCCGTGCCAGCTTGTCCTCGATCCATGGATGAACTGGAGGAAAGTGCATTCCAGACTAGGATGCAGATGTTTTCGCTCGTCCCTGCACTGCAATTAGGAAGTAAAACGTATGAATCAGCTTCTTTTAGATTCCGTTGGTCATTCTACCTAGTAACTACCAATGTAGGAATACCTAGAAGACGGGTGGTTAGACGAAGGCAACGAGGGATAGCCATCTGTTCTACTAAAACTGAGGTGTGTGCTTTTGATTGTGCGGATAGAAACGATACGGAGACAGACATCCCGAAACGATATGGAGACAGACATCCCTGTTTGCGCAAATACGAAATAAAGTTATTTAAACAGTGACAGATACTTGCAGTGGCGTATGATTAACAACAGCATCTATTGTGTTATAATTGGCACTAGATTGACAGTATGAAAGTGTCCTTAAGTAAGTAGCATCACATCACATCAACACTGCCACTAGATTACCATGCAGAACAATAGCATTAGTATTACTGTCATGAGAGTAGCACATGGTCTGTAAATGTGCAATCAAATTTGTGCAGTTCCACTGTGATGAAGCAATGTTAGCGGTGTGAGATTTAAGTGTAACTGCAAAAACACAATTCATGGGAAATAAAGCAAGACGGAAGCACTTCATAAAATGGTGGTGGCACTGCTTCAATTTATCGACGGCACTAGACCATTACTTATAGTGACATTAGGTGGCATTGCTTAATGCTTCATGTGATTTTACATTAACGGTAGCGATATGGGCGTAGGGACAGCAGAGGCATAAAGTGGTGAGGCAGATGTGGTTGCGGAGAGCGGCAAACACTCAGGCAGCATGTCTGCATTTGTCCCATTTTTTATCTCCTCGGCGACATTGTCCTATGTGAGCACATGAAATCTAGACCTGCTCATTCTCATTTGCGTTGTCCCCCAACAGCCGTCACTTTCTTTCCTTTTTCAACCAAGAGATAGGTCCACTTCCCCCCACCCTTCGCCATCCACCATGCTTTCTTCGTCTTTTCAACCAAGAGTCCGGTTGGGTAGCCAGTATCTACTACTTTCCCCCATTTCCTCTTAGAACCAAGTCCTAGATTCATGCTACAGCTTTCCCACTTTCTTCCCTGTTTGAACCAACTCTTAGAGTCGACTGTATGAACTAGCTTTACCTCTAAAAATAGTAAAAGTCTAGGTGGCTTTGGAACAGCGGACAGAAGTAGAAAAAGATCCACACGAAGCCAAGTGGGGAGCTGGGGCAGTAGAGCAAGGTAGGTTTCGAAGGAATATATACCTGAGGGTCGTCGGCATGTGGCAAAGACGGCGTCGGGAGGCCGCATCTTGGCCACAATACCACAGGGAGGAAGAAGGGGTCGGAGGCCCTCCGGAGCCGGCGCTCTCTCGGAGAGAACGGCACGGCCGCCGATCGGGACGCGCGGGCAGCCGTTGGTCTCCTCCCTCGCCGCCGACGATAGCATGAACGATGCACCTACACCCCTGCCCCGGTCGAGGTTGTCCGGCCGGATTTGTGACCAGCCTTGAGCTGAGAGAGAGTGTGGACACCTATGTCTTGCTTAGATCTGGAGAGCATGAGAGAGTGAACGAGAGGAACCCTAGTAAAGCAAGCGCTAAGGCTCCTGCTTATATATGTAGTGGAGTGATTTTGTTGTACCAGCTTCAAAAAACATGCGCTCCTACGTGTACCCGCGAGTGGGTGTGAGAGAACTAGTGCGTGCGTGCACCGCTTCTCTTCGTGAGAGTACAATATACTATGCCCGAAGAACGTTCGCCACAAGAGTAATAGTATAAGTGTGTGACGTGTGAGCTAAAATAAAATGTGCGCGACGTCTTTTGTTTTTTAGAAGTTGTGAGGGTAGGGTGTGAAGAGCACATATGTGTGTGACGTCTACCTGCAGATAGACGGTGGGCGTGAGAGGACTCGGGAGGGTGCGTGTGCGTGAGAGAGAGGGGGGCACGTATCAATGCAATGCGTGTGTCCGTAAATCATTATCCGACAAACGTTCGCCACAAGACTTTTCCTGACGAACGCCGTAAGAACC
This sequence comes from Triticum aestivum, assembly GCF_018294505.1. Classification (NCBI taxonomy): domain Eukaryota; kingdom Viridiplantae; phylum Streptophyta; class Magnoliopsida; order Poales; family Poaceae; genus Triticum; species Triticum aestivum. Next base: position 376,887,009 of record NC_057811.1, read on the forward strand.
GTTAGATCGGCATTCGACAGTGTCAGTTTTGCCATGTCATTTAATAGAACAGCCACTCCTCCTACACACAAATCTTCCACGTGAGTGTTAGCAACTGCCGTATGCTCCCTCTGTTCCAAAATGTAGTGCATATAGCTTTATTGAAAATTCGAACCTCGCAGACTTTTACCGAGTTTTCGTGTACCAAATTGCACATGTAGAATACCCTATATATATCATTTCATTCATCTTCGAGAGGTAACTATAAAGATGGGGGGGGGAGTCTACAAGGAAAGACCATCATATCACCTGCAGCAATTTCAACCATCCTTTGGTGTGGAGGAATATCATAGGAACTCCATATGATATGATTTTTATAGGATTTTTTCCTTTAGAGCCAATTGGTTCATAGGAATAGATTCATATACTCCACATTTCAAAGGAAATAAACATGATATCATTTCTATAGCTTTAGAGCCACTTGGTTCATATGAATGGATTCCTATACTCCCATAATTTCAAAGGAAAATAAACATTAGCGTATATTCAATAGAAAAGTTCCTATGATATGAACCAAATTACATCTCTTTTCTAATCCCTCCTCATAGGAATTGAGATACATGTCATCTCTAAATTCAATAGAAATGTTCCTATGATGTCAACCAAATGACATCTCCTTTCCAATCCCTACTCATAGGAATTGAGATAATCCATGTCATCTCTTTCCCTACAACTTCCATGTATACATCTTATATTCCTAAATAGCTAGTACAACCCACTAGTAGCTTTTTTCCAAGACATGCAACTATGGCACAAGAACTATATAGTGTGCGAATAACTTGAAAGATGGTCGCTGGATGAAGCTAATCCGACAGTGTAGAGATGGCAAATCCGAGCACTACTGGCCGTTGGATATCATCAACATTCCACCAGATCTGCCACATGTACAATTTAGAAGACTCCATGGTTGAACTTAAGCATAATGCACAAACCTCACAACACATGCACTTCTCCTTTGTTCTAGAATCTTCCATATCATAATTGATTTTTTTCTAAATGAAATGCCATTATTTGTTTTTTACTTTATGCTTTACAATGCACAACCCCATGAATCTTAACATTTTTATAAAACTAATTGATTTTGAATGAGATGAACTATAAGAACTAAACGAACATCTACATCATGCATATATGACTCAAAGCTTTACATGCTATAGTGTGTATTTATTCATAATTTGGTTTCGAAATCTCATGCGTTCAATGCATGTGTACCTTACTAGTTTTGAGTAGAGTAGCAAATTTCACGCGGCCCCGGGTATATCAAAATGTAGGGCCCATGCATCATTACCTTTCGGTCGAACCTACGTCCACAATGTTTTGTACGTACTATATCTCCACTAGTCCCCGAACCCAAAATGCTGCCTCGTTCCCCTAAAACCAAGCGGCCCACACATATTTAAGGCGTCGACTCGAACTCAATCCCTCTCCCATTTACTACGACGTGGCCCCTCACGCCCTAGTAGTACTCCTACAAACTCTACCGCCGCACGCATCATCGGTTTTCTTCAAGAGGACGAGGGAGAAGCCGATTTGTAGTGGAGGCGCTTAAAAAATGATCTGTAGTGGAGACCCCTACCCTAGGGTGTCCTAGGTAGCTGTCGCACGCATCATTGGTTTTCTCTTTTCTTTATGCTCTTGCGCCCTGGAGTGAAATGATGGTTGCTTCGTCCGTCCAGCTTAATGCGGGAAAGGTGGGGCTTTGTGATTTGACCCCTCATTGCTCATTTTCTACTACTGCGGCGCTACGACCGGGGTGCCTCCAATTCCAACCGCTGCTCCGAATTGTAATTTGGTGCATCACACGTGGAACAAGACGGTGGATGAGCCACATGTCGGCCAAAGGGGTCCTGTTAAGTGTGTCGCCATTTCGTGTGCGGACTGACCCTGCTTGAGTCGCTACGCCAACACGACAGGTGCAGCCTACCACTTGGTTTTGCTCCTTGGTGAATCCCGACTATATTGATCTAAAAAGATACGTACTAAACTACCCTCTCCGTCTCGTTTTTTTAGACGTCTCGGTTTATAGGGCGTGCACATAGTTCTAGGTCATCCATTTGACTAACTAAATCTGAGTTACTATGTCACAAAAAGTATATCATTGGATTACTAAGCGGATGTAGTTTCTAAACATATACTGTTCATCACATATACAGTTAAATTCTCAACCCAGAACGACGTGCATGCCATGTAAACCGATATGGAGGAAGTATAGTAGTAAAAATGAGGTGATTTTACCGAGCGATCAGCGGGGGAGCATGGCCTGTCATGCGGTACCACGTGTCATGATGTACCAAGGCGATGCGCGTGTCCCTCTTGAGGCAGAAGCTATACTACGTGGTTTGAGATGATGTCAAACCGAAGTGTGAAATAATGGTTGCTTCGTCCGTCTGGGAAGGTGTGACATTGTGATTTGACGTCTCATTGCTCATTACTACTACTACTGGGGCGGTACGACTGGGGTGCGTCCCCCCTGTTGTTCTGCACTGTTATTTGGTGCTTGACACGTCGACCCGGTTGCTATATGTCCCACATGTCGGCGACAGGAAGTACAAAATTCATGAAAGCGAGCATCGACGGAGGAGTACAAGACACGGCTTGGGTTTTTGCTGCTTCGCGCGATCCATCGAGACAAAACCGGACTAAAAAAGGCGAGGGCGGGTCTTTTCCCGCGCGGCAGGTAGGGGAGTTTGGCATAGTCTGTTCGAGGCAAGGAGGCAGGAAGGGAAACAAGCAAATAAAGGTTGAGCGACTTAGTTTTGGGAAAATCTGATTTTACGGAGTACGTACCCACTAGGGTTTATAGGGCTCATCTACAAAACATTCATTTTTCCGTTTTATAAGTCTCAATTCTACTACTAGTAGTAGTACCATCACATGTTGGATTTCGAGGTGCGTTAGATCACCCGATGCAAGCAGTGTCAAGAGTAAACTCACCAATGCATGTAGAAGTTCATGGAAATTTAGTGGTCATTCATGCATTCGTTCTAATTAATGCCTCGGTAAACATTACTTCTTGAGAAAAACGAGCATACTAATTACTTGTGCAAACTAGGAGTACGAAATTAATTCGACCACTCACCGTCTACCTTGGTTGGAGAGATTTTGAAATTGAGCCATAAACTGGAAAGGAGGGAGTAGTAACTTTTGTCTCGATTACTATTTGTGGCCTTGTATAGATGCAAAATGTATTTTTTACAGTGGCCTTGTATAAGTAAATGGAGGGAGTACTAAAGGACATATATATTCCAAACAATATGATTATCTCTCTAAGCAAGGTAGTAGGGACGAGGAGTAAACAGAGGGAGTACTAGTAAAATTTTCTCCTCGTCCTGCGAGCCACCGCGCGCATGGGCGAGGGAGCGGGCATAAGGCGTAGTAAGCAAGCTTCACCTCATCCTGCGAGCCACCGCGCCCATGGGCGGGGGAGACGGCGTACTAAGCAAGCTTCTCCTCGTTCTGTGAGTTGACAGGACACATCAAAAGTACTCCAGTGTATAGAGCCTTGCCTCTAAGGTAGCCCCCACATGGTTTGCCTCTTTTTTAACATAACGTGTCAAGTCGCAATTTCTTTGTTCACCAGTGGTAGACGATCCTCCCTCCATCTAGTGGACAACCAGTACACGTGTCAAGTTATCACGTGGGCTGCCTTTTCGTACAGAAATGAGCTCCACCGTGTACCCACGCGGGTGTGGTTGGGAAAGAGACGGGAGTACGTGCGCCGTGCGTGCACCTCTTCTCTTCGTGCACGTCCCGCACCTACGTGAGACGCGGTATGAGGCGACGGCGTGGACGGCAGCAACGACGCTCGTGCGCTGCTCCTCGTCGAGCTGGCCTGGAGCGGCGAGTTGCTGAACCGCGCGCCGGCTTGGGGCGGCAACTGGATCCGTCGGGCGAGGGGAGGGAGGTGGATCAGCGAGCTGCATAGCTCGTATCCAGTGGGCTCGGCGGGCCACCCAGCCGACTTGGATGCGAAATAACTACTCTTCATAAGCCATTGTAAGAGTGGACAAAATGGTGAAGGAGGAGATAGGGGAGCGGCGGAGGTGTGCGCTTCTTGGCTGGCGTTTGGCCTCGCTTAAATAGGAGATTAAATAGACGGCGGACGGGAGGAGCTCGGCCGGCGTTGCGTTTAATGCCGGCCCGGTCATGAATGGACGCGTGTCCAGAGTGGGTTTCTCGGCTTCCACACGGGCGGGTTTCATGGAGGCGTTTGAATGCGGCAAGGAGGCATGTTCAGCCGGGCGTGCAGCGAGTGGCGCCCTCGACTCTGACGTAGGACAGCGCACCATTCTTCCATTGACGTATGGGCTCTTTGGGTACATGGCCTGCATGTCAGTGACCCAACGCAGGCAGCGCACAACAGAGGAACCTTTGGTAGGCCAGGGCGGTCAGAAGCGGGCATTTCATAAACCAATGATTGTTCATTGAGTGTGACGTCATCCTTTTCATGTAGATAAGCCTACTATGTTGATAGACCGTTTGGTACGTTGTGATTCATAAAGACCGCTACAAACATCAATGTTCTGCTTATCACAGATAAGATTGATTAATACCCGTAACAATCCATGTCCTTAACAAAGGGTGCATGCACGTATAGGTTGCGAGTGTGTCTTGCGTCGTGTGCTGTGTGCATGTAGGTGTGCGAGTGTTGCGTGAGTGCAAGGGTACGTTTCAGTGTTGCATGCATGTGTGCGTACGTGCGTGTGTTTGTGAGTGCATGTGTACGCGTCAGTGTTGCACGCCTGCATGCGTGCGTGTGTTCGTTATGTGTACGTGTCAGTGTTGCACGCCTGCATGCGTGCGTGTCTTGCGTGCGTGCATGTGTACGTGCCGGGTGAGGCTACACGTCAGTCGACTGACTTTTTCATCTCTGGTCATTAGATTTTCCAGCCGTTGGATACGAAATCAAGGGCCT
>NC_057811.1:376892407-376924647 GCF_018294505.1 Triticum aestivum
ACTACCGGTCCGCCGCCGCACCGACCATCCCTCTAGCCCCCCCCGCGCCGAGCTTTTTCTCCGGCGATCCCCACCACACCGCCCAATCAACGCGCCCCCACCGCCGGCGACTGCCAACCAGAGGTCTCACGACTTCGAGTACCCACCGACCACTAATTTATTACCATTTATGTCCTTCATATACGCGCTGACGGGTGGGCCCTATGGTAATGTGCGCTGCTGAATGTGGACCGTTTGACTGGTCAATTGATCATGTCATCAACAAATTACGGAGCTGTATGGTGAGCCAGTGACCGTATGATCACCCTAAAATGTACTCCGTATTTTATTAGCAAAGTACAGACTCAAACTACCATTTCTTTCTTTCATATACGGGCTGACAGGTGGGCCCCACGGTTACGCGCCCCGATGGTGCAACACTACTTGCGCCACGTGGAACGTTTGACTGGTCAATTGATTGTGTCATCAACAAAATATGGAGTTGTACGGGTGAGCGAGTGACCATATAATCATGACATGTATTTTTTTTAACACGGTACAGACGCAAGGGCTCATATATACACGTAAGCACTCACCGCTATAAGCGCACACACGCAGACCCTACCCCTATGAGCACCTTCGAGAGAGTGGGCCAGCATATGATCTTGAGATTTTACAAAGTCACCATAGGTGCCTCGTAGTCGAGTGGAATGTCTCCTCCCACTGAACGCACATCACCGGAAAATACTGAAATTAACCCAGGATAAATGCGAGCACCTGGACTTTAACCCTGGTGGGCTCGAGAAACCACTGTCCTCCTAACCATCCAACCACATGTTGGTTAGCACGACAAAATGTATGTGGTGACCGTGATGAGCTTATTCTGAAGTCCAGTGACCATATCGTGCTTTCGCTTCAAATACAATGACCGTAAGTGTCGTCAACAAAATACGGAGCACGCATCAAATGGAAAGTCCGTCAGTGTCATCAAGAAAATACGGAGACGTATCGTGAGCTAGATACCGAATGATCACCACGAGAATGTATACGGTGACCGTAATGAGCATATTCTGAACTCCAGTGACCGTATAGTACTTTAGCTTGAAATACAGTGACCGTCCTGCGTGAATGTGTCGTGGGCATGCATACTGTTAGAGGGCCGAGAGATAGTTTGTGTGCGTACGTGAAAGTGGTGTAGAAAGAGGGGATGTCCGGTGGAGACAAGGTGAGATATGCCCTTCGTTTCTGTTTCCCGTGACTAATATTTTAGGAGAATATATAAACATTCACAATGCAGAACAAATATTTTTGGATGCACCATGCAATTAACTTTCATGTATAACATTGTACTATTGTATATGCTTATTTTCTTAGTGGCCGATTGCGTGTGTGGTGTGGTGGGCACATCATTTCTAGTTGTGGTGGGTCAACATGAGGACTCATGGGTCTGTTCCATCCCGCGCCACATAGGTTGGATCGAGACGTGTTATACGAAGACCCATGTGGAGGACTCTGCGTACAACACGAAGCTAGCTACCAGAGTCGCGGAGGACTCTATCCCCACTGGTGATAAGCCGACTATATATGATTTGTAACCCCAGGCCCCCAGTATGTTATAGAAGCTTGGGGGCTAGTTCGTCGATAGTATACACACACGCACAATGCCTGGTATTCATGTGTACGTTGTACACACCCCTATCACTAATATACAGTACCAGGAGTAGGCTTTTTCCTCAACTGCAAGGGTCCGAACTAGGGTAAAACTTTGCCTCGTATTACCATCCAGCCTAACAGTCTGGGATATCCTATCGAATGATATGATGGAATCATATCTACCAACTACTAAGAGAGAGGTGTGTCGGGGGGGCAATGTGTGCGAGAGAGGCCTAAAGATAATGTGCGTGCGGAGACACATAGGCACATATAGAGGGCTAGTAGAGACCGTGCGTGTGTATATATGCATGTGAGAGAAATAGTGTTTTCCAACCGAGATTAGTGAAAAGAGTGGTACATAGTAGTCAGAAAGAGAGAGAGAGAGATACAGAGAGAGCATGTGCGTGAGACTGCCCGACACCCCGAGAGAGATTGTGAGCATGTGTGAAAGAGAAATGCCGATGCATATAAAGTGTGTGCACTTATGCGGTAGATAGAGAGATATATAGCGCGTTTGTGAGAACGGGCCAAGGCATAGTGCATCTACGTGTAAAAGGCGATTCTACGCATTAAATTAAAATATAAATGGCATTATTATTTTTGGATGAGATCATGAATTTTGCAAATTGCGTATGGACGAAAATCGGTCTATCAGACACCCATACTCTATTTAATTCTAGCATGTGCATGTGTTTATTTCATATTATCGATCCATAGAGTGAGAGCGGTTTGAAATACAGGCAATGGATGCTTTTGCAATTCATATATAAACATTAATTAGCGCACTCCATGTTATTAGTGTGGAGCACTTTATACATTTGTCACTTGCATGGATACATTCCAAATTGCTAGCTACGAAATAGAATACATGTCGAATTCAACATAAAGGGGGTTTCAAAGATTCGAATTCATAGGAAGTGCATTCATCTATTTGAACCCGAGATAATGGCATTTGTAAATCAGATGTAAAAGACCAGTAAAAAAATCATATGTAAAAGGGGGCATCAATCTTTGTCGTGCGTTTGAACATGCTATAAATATTCATACGCATGTCTAACTTTTTTTTTGCAACCAAGGAGATTATATCTGGAACCATGCATGAACTGAGGTAAGTTGCATATTTTTTAATATATACTCATGTACAATGTATATTCAAATGTACCACCTCCATTCCAAAATAATCGTAGCTTTAGGATTTTCAAGAGTAAAGATTTGTGAAGTTCGATAAATCCTGAATGTTCAATTCAGGAGAACCGAAAATGTTAATGCTTCTGCTCCCAAATATTGAGCGAAGCGCCAAATAGGCCTCTGGTCACCCGAAACCGCGCGAGACTAATGTTTGGTGGTAGGAAATTACTGTCTAGACTCTGGCCCGTGTAGCCTATCGGCCCGATGTCCAAAGGTCTAAAGTGGGGTAGGTTTGTAACTTCACCAAGACGCCACTCTCAACCGCCTCCGAGAAGCATTCATACGCCGTGGGCGCCTAAACACCCATGCGCTCGGCCAAAATCTATCCCGCCCACATTTAGGACACCTGAGATTACTGTCCTACCCCCAACCCGCAATATGTCCGAAATTTTAGATGGGGGCAAAGTTTGTAACTTTCCCCAAATTTCAAACAAGCGCGTCCCAAACCGAAACATTGTTCCCCCTTAGTTCCCCGCCTCCCTCCGTTTCCCCATTCATACTCCGTGGGCGCCAGAAGTCCCTCTCCACCAGCCGCGAAATCCCAGCCTCCTCCGTCCTCCACCCCATAGCGCCCAATCCACCGCCGCCCAACTCCATCACGCCGGAGCTGGTACCCCGACGTCGTCGTCCAACGCAACCGCAACCGCAATGCCCTCAAGGACTTAGCAGCTGAAGCCGAGGTAGAGCTGCCTCCACGACGCCGACGCCGACGTGCGCCGTACCAGAACCACTCCGACCACGCTGTCCTGCGCCTCACAGCTGCCGCTCCACTGTCGCAACCGTCCACCGCACCGGAGTTGTTCCCGCTACACTGTCGTTCGCCGCCTCGGATCTGCTTCCCCATCGCCGACAGACGGCCACCGCACCACAATAAACAACTTGGCCATGGGTTCGTCCAAGGCTGCACCGTCCTCCACAACTTCTCGTTTCCGGCGAACCACAAGAAGATCGTTGGAAAAACAGAAGGAGGACACAACACTGCCAGCAGGAAGAGGTACTCCTCTTCCCTTATTCGTGCAAACCTTACGTCTCTGCTCACACCGTATTCATCCCACGAAAGAAACTAGTTGAGCGCTTCTTACTGCATCTTCTTCGTGATACTAAATGCAGACGGTTTCCTCCCTTTACTATTTCACCTTTGCTAGAGGTCATTAGCCCGCCTGGATTTCTATTCAGGGTCAGTCGAACCGCAATTAAAAGAAGCAGCACCCGCTTAGGCGCGCGGAGCACCTAGTCCGCCTATTCGCCGGGGAAGCGGCGCATCGGTGTCTATCGTAGGGGTGTGGGGTGCAGGAGCTGCTTGCGCCCGATCTGGAGGTCGGCGGGGCTTGAATGGATTGCCGGGGGGCGGTGCCAAGCACGGCGGTGCAGTGAGGTCGAGGGAAGGGCGCAGGCAGGGGACTGGGCCGGTGGTCGCTGCCGTTTCGAGGAAGATCGTCAACACTGACTGGCTGGAGGTAGATGAAGGCGATCTGCCCATTCTTTGTACATCGGACGGTGCAGAAAAAATGGACTGGCCTATTTGTTTTCAGTCGAATGTTATTTTCATAGAATCCTGTAGTAATTTAGTGTGCCATGCATGTTGCAGAGCTATCATATGTCTCCCGTCATTTATTTCTCACCGACCCGCTATCTGCTACCTTTACACTGTACTAATTGTGTACACACTTCACCCATACTCACACTATTGTTTTTTTATGCATGGGTATTTCAGACTCTGACGCAGTGTTGATGAATGCTGAAAAGAAAAGACAGAAGTCGCTCCAGTGTAATTCGAAGATAAGCACTAAGCGTTTCAGCGCTCTAAAGGATGCAGTGTCAGTAGTTTGAGATAGTAAACGTAGCTCTGAAGTTGATGATCTCAACTGCCACACACAACCATCCCAGGTGCTTGCTTTAACTTCGCGCTGTCAAATGTGGTTGCATGTTGCATATGGTGTCTAGCTTGTATTGCTTCCAATTTGGTTAAATTGCATCTGCTTACTTTACACATTATACCTTTCATAATGACACGCCTTCCTGTTTTTGATACATACTACATATGTCCATTAACCATGTTCGTACATCAAACTAATGCTCTTTTGTATCCCTCGTCAATCACTTATGATGAGACAGTCACCCGTGTGGGTTACTGTGAGATGCCATACTCGTTTAAAGAGTGCAGTGTCATCCTCCCCACATGATTCTCAAGAAACGGCAAGGCTAAATGAAGATAGTCAACGTAGCTCTCTAGTTGATGACCGCAATTCGCCCACACCACCATCACAGGTGCTTGCTCTAACTTCACAGTGTGATATGTGGTTGCATGTTGCATACGGTGTCTAGCTTGTACTGCTTCTAATTAGGGTAAATTGCATCTGCTTAGTTTACACATTATACCTATGAATATGACATGCCTTCCTATTTTTGGTACACACTACATCTATGTGTTAACCTTGTTCTTACATGAAACTACCTCTCTTCTGTATCCTGCATCAATCACTTACGATGAGTCACCTTTATTCATTGCATATTGCATATTATTTCTAGCCTGTTGCCATGTATTGCTTCTAATTTGGTCAAATACATTTGTTAGGGCACCCTTTTAATTTGGCAGAGTGATATTGGTTTCATCTTTCATATGGTTTCTAACTTGCATTGATTCTAACAAGTTCAAGCACCTTGTGCTTAGTTTACACTTTATACATCATACATGTCAATATGTCACGCCGTCCTGTTTTTCATACATATTCCATCCTCCTATCATGCGGCTGCCTTACATGAAAGTAGTGTTCGCCAGTATCATGCATCAGTGAGTTCTGAAGAGCAAATTTTATTCCTTTTTCTTGTGGGTTTGACTTGACAAGGCAAAATCAAGAAAGAGGAAGGAAAAGAGTAAGGAAGGCGATGATGGTGGTCCTCTGCAGCAACGTAGACGGAGCATCTGTACTGATTCTCCTTGTACTGATAGTGCATTACAAGGTCCAAGTCTCCGCTCCCCTACTCCACCATCCAAGGTGCTTGATCTAACTTGGCAGTGTGATATCTGGTTGCATGTTGCATATGGTGTCTAGCTTGTATTGCTCCTAATTAGTGTAAACTGCATCTGTTTAGCTTACACATGATACGTGTGAATATGACACGCTTTCCTGTTTTTGATACATACTATATCTGTCTATCACACCATGTTCTTACATGAAACTACTCTTCTTGTGTATCCTGCATCAGTCACTTATGATGGAACACCTTTAAGTTGGTAGTGTGATATTGGTTTGCGTCTTGAATATGATTTCTAGCATGTATTGCTTCTAGTTTGATGAACGCCACCTATGACGAGACAGTTTTAACTTGGCAGAGTGATATTGATTGCACCTTTCATATGGTGTCTAGTTTGCAGTGCTTCTAATTTGTTGAAGTGCCTTCTGCTTAGTTACCACATCATAGCTGTGAATATGTCAAGCCGTCCATTTTTTCGTACATATTCCATCCTCGTATCATGACTTTGCCTTTCATCAGAGTAGTGTTCATCAGTATCATGCATGAATGAGTTCTGAAGAGCGAATTATATTCCTTTTTCTTGTCGGTTTGACCTCACAATGCAAAAGCAATAAAGCTGAAGGAAATTGGCAAGGCATTGGATGATGGTGGTCCTTCCGAGCAACTGAAACGGAGGTTCTCTATAGATTCTACTCCGCCATCCTCCCAACAAGATTCGCAAGACAACGCAAGGCTAGACAGTCAACGTAGCTGTGTAGATGATGAGCACATCTCCCCTACTCCACCATCACAGGTGCTTGCTCTAACTTGGCACTATTATATGTGGTTGCATGTTGTGTATGATGTCTAGCTTGTATTGCTTCTAACTTTGTTGAATTGCATCTTCTTACTTTACACATAATGCGTGTGAATATGACACGTGTTCCTGTTTCTAGAACATACATGTACATGATGAGCACATCTCCCCTACTCCACCATCACAGGTGCTTGCTCTAACTTGGAACTGTTATATGTGGTTGCGTTTTCCGTATGATGTCTAGTTTGTATTGCTTCTGATTATGTTGAATTTCATCTGCGTAGCTTACAACTTATACCTACAACGATCACTTACCCATAAGACACATTTAACTTGGGACTGTGATGTAGGTTGCATCTTGCATTGTCTTCTAGCTTGTACTGCTTCTATTTCTTGAAATGGCACTTACGACGAGACACTTTTTACTTGATAGAGTGATATTGGTTGCATGTCCATATGGTGCCTAGCTTTCATTTCTTCTAATTTTGTTGAAATGCCTTCCGCTTACTGTTTTTTCATACATATTCCATCCTCCTATCGTACGTGTGAATATGAAACGCTGTCTTTTTTTGTATATATTCCATCCTCCTATCCCGTGCTTGCCTTACATCAAAGTAGTGTTCGTCTGTATCATGCATCAACTAGTTATGCAGAGCTAATTTTATTCATCTTCTTGTGGTTTTGACTTCATAAGGCAATATCAGAAAATAGGAAGGAAAAGAGTAAGTTAGGGGATGTTGGTGGTCCTCCGCACCGACGCAAACAGAGACTCTCTAGATTTGCCACTGCTACTGCTAATGAAGTTGAAGTCCCAAGTATACATGATGAGTTCATCTCCCGTACTCCACCATCGCAGGTGCTTGCTCTAAGTTGACAGTGTGATAATTGGTTTCATGTTGCATATGTTGTCTAGCCTGTATTTCTTCTATTTTGATTAAATTGCACCTGCTGAGTTTATACGTTATACATGTGCATATGATATGGCTTTCTGTGTCTAGAATACACTTCATCTATCTATCATACCATGTTCTTACATCAAAGTACTGCTGTTGTGTATCCCGCATCAGTCACTCATGATTGGACGCTTTTAACATGGCAGTTTGATAGTGGTTGCATCTTGCATTGATTTCTACGTTGTACTGCTTCTAATTTTTTGAATTGCCACTTATGACAAGACACTTTTAACTTGGCAGAGTAATATTGGTTGCATCTTTCATATGGTGTCTAGCTTGCATCACTTCTATTTTCTTGAAAATCCTTCTGCTTAGTTTACACATCATAGCTGTGAATATTTCATGCCGTCCTGTTTTCCTTACATATTCCATCCTGATACGGTTGTCTTACATCAAAGTATTGCTTGTCTATATCATGCATCAATGAGTTCTGAAGAGCGATTTTATTCTTTTGTGTTGTGGGTACGGCTTGACATGGCAAAGTCAAAAAAGAGCAAGGAAAATAATATAGTAGGGAGTGGTGTTACTCGTCGGGTGAAACAGAAAAGGATCGGCCGTCCAGATTCTGCTGGTACTTATAGTGCAGTAGAAGGTCCAAGTCCATCGGCTAAATCTACAAACACAGTATCACCTGCTCCACCAGCTGCAGCATCCGCTTCAATTGTACCAGCATCTCAACGAGTTACTCGTTCGTTTGCTCCGGAACTGGCCAGTTCCCAAGCTGCCTTCACACCTAACACTACTTCCGAAGCACTGCTGACACAACAGGACTTGGCAAGATCAGATGAACCTCATGAGCATCAACACCAAGACGGTACCTGACTGAGTCAAGTTGCAGTTGCATGCTCCTTTATATGTACTCTCACAGTTTGATGTACACTAACACTTTCCATATTCGTTGTTGAACTAGCACCACGACGCAAGCGAAAACAGACATCAGGGATAAATGCTTGACAGATTACCAAAATCTAAAGGAGGAAGAATGGAGATCCATTTTGAGGCAGGTTTAAAAAGGCCACGTGATGCTACAGAGTTAGCCAAGTTAGTGTCAGAGGCAGCCGTTGCCATTAGGTGTCATGCACGTATCCTCCCAACGTGGATCCAGTACAGGAATGAGAAAGACAATACCCAGTTTAACACCTTCCTTGACCATTTATCCGTAAGTAATGTTATTCATCACAATTAGTAATATTGTCTTGCTCTGTCCCATACTTTCTAGCTTCCTCCTAATAAGACTCACATTCTTTTTTCAATAGATGAGGTTCAAGTTGGATCCGAAAGATGATGCAACTAAACAAGCATGCACTCATGTTTTCCAGTCTGCTCTGCGACAATATCGGTACCACCTTAGAAAATCTCACTTTGAAGGCAAGGCTAACAATGAAATCGCCCAAACATCTCCAGTGGAATATATTACAGATGAAGACTGGACAATGCTCGTTAAACACTGGTCTGATCCAAAGTATCAGGTAGGCTATATGTATTTGATCAGACCACATATTGAACTTGTATTTATGTATGTGCCTTACAAGTGTATCTTCTTTTAGGCTAACTGTTTGAAGAACAAGACCAACCGTTCTAAAGTGAAATTCCAACAGACAACAGGATCTCGTAGCTATATTACACATGGCGAGGCTCTTGTAAATAGCTGCTACTTTCTTCTTTTTTCTGTGCCATATTATCGTATCTATATTGACTTGTTCCAAATACAGAGGAAAGCCTGTGCGGACCAAAAAGAACCTGAACCGAATGCAGTGCAAATCTTCAAGGATTGCCACACCAGCAAGATGAAGGGCATGAGCACACCAGTTCAAGCCACTGTTGTAAGTCCTTACTCCTCCTGCCTTTGAACTGATTGGTACTGTGATGTGTTCATTTAACTACTTGGTTTGCAGCCAATGTCTGTTACTCTGTTCACTTTTATACACTGTTGTCTTAACGTATCATTTCACCTTACATGGTTTAAAAGAGATGAAGGATATTCTTTTGGTCTTGATCTGTATTCTAGTTGTTATGTTCACGTGCGCACACAATGATAAAATAGCCTGTTTGTTTTATATCTGTTTGCCCATGATATGAATGATGTCATACTATGTTCATCCTACTTTAAAACATGTCTCTTTATCCTTAGATGTCAACGAATGTGAGGAAATAGACAATACAGTAGGGATGCTACATGGACATATGTTCCGAAAGTGGTTTTATTATGTAGTTGGCACTACAATACATGCTAATGTATTATAGTAGTTCACCAAAATAAGTTATGTATAAACGTGTAACCTACTTTGTTAGTTTTTGTCTCATTAGTAACTTATCTGGTACACTAATCTACAAGTTCAAACTTTCAGGAAGCTATGGAAAAATGATTGAACAGCCAAAACCACCTGAAGGTGACGAGGCTACCACAGGCACAATGTCACCTCTTGCTGCAGTGCGTCAGTATCTCTCCACTAACAGTGCAAAAAGCACCTTCCTGCGTAATTCTGGGTTGGTTGTCAAGGTAACCTCGTCCAAATCGCCTACTGAACAAAATCTTCCTTCTAGACAGAGTGATATATTTGTGCTCCAGACACAAGTCCAATCCCTAATGGACATCATTTTGGAAACAAGAATAGTGGTTGACAAATGTCGTCAAGATATGAATGGTTTTGAAACCAGACTATCAGACATTCGCTTCATTGTTCAAGAGCAATGGCGGAAAAAGGTGAAGATCATGCTACTCCATCAGATTCTACAGCCTAAAACATTAGCACTCAGGTCAAATGATCTGTGCTTCTATACATCTGATGGTGCTTTTATCTGCAAGGACTGTAAACTTTATGCCAACAGGCCTTTTGTTGTGATACAACATTTATGCTGCTGCCAAAGGCTGCAATAATTACGACGCTATTTTTGTATAGTGTAGGTTTATCTTAGTAATGTATTCGGCCGAAAGCTTCGTAGGAGGCCAACATGCCAACATTCGTCGGGCCCATTCCAATTGGGCTAAAAACGATTATGGGCCGAAATTTGCATGTAGCCCACTAAAAATATCTGGGCCTAAATCAGCATAAGATTTCATATTTTTCTGGTAGGCCTGTGCCCATAGTGGGCCTTTAACAGGCCTAAACATAATTTGGGCCCTCAGTAACAACAGGCCATTTACAGGTGTAAATATCTTGAGCCCATAAAAAACATGGGCCTTTAAAAGAGCGAAAGTGAGATTGGGCCCATTTACGATGCGGATCTTTCACAGGCCGAAATTCGGACGGGCCGTAAATGCGCCGACCTAATACACGGGCCTTTAACAGGCGGAAGTTCGGTCGGGCTAGATTATCGTCATTTTTATATGGGTCGTTAATGGGCCCGATGTGACGTTGGGCCACATATGGCCCATGGATTTCGTCCGACGTTAACAGGCCGAAAATCACAACAGGCCGAAAGTGGCCCAAATCTATAGTGGGCTGCTAACAGGCCGAATGTCAGACATGGCCGAATATGACCCAAATCCTTCACGGTCGTTTATGGGCCGAAAGTTTCAATGGCCTGTAAATGGGCCCAAATGAAGCAGGACCTTTAACAGGCCGGAAATACATCGGGCCATAATTCAGCCCATATATTTAGCGGACTGTTAACGAACCAGAAGTGATCATGGGCCGCGATGATGACAAGTTTAGGACAGGCCGTTGACGGGCCGATTTGACACTAGCCGTACGGGCCTTAACTGAGAATGTTGGGCCTTTATCTGGGCCGGCCCATTATGGTCCACAAAATCTCGCGGGCCTTTAGCTGGGCCGGCCCATTATGGCCCGCAAAATCTCATGGGCCTTTAGCTGGACCGGCCCATTATGATACGAAAAATCTCGTGGGCCTTTTGCTGGCTGGCCCATTATGGACCACAAAATCTTGTGGGCCTTTAGTTGGGCCGGCCCATTTAAACTTAATGGGCCACTTTTGGTCCGGTCCACGGGTCAGCATATCATAGGCGCATCTCGCCCATTGGATGAGTGACACCTGTGCCAACGCGGAGCTGACACGTTTTTCCGTCAGCCAATCAAAATTTTACATGTGGAAAATCCCCATTGGTCCGGGCTGTTAACGGGTTATCGGATCCAAAACCGGACCCGATAGCTTAACGGCGTTCCGTTGCAGTGGATGCCACGTGTCGGTCACCGTTGACGAAAGCACTTCTGTGACGCGCGATTTATCGTCATGGAAGTGGACACTTCTGTGATGATAATTTTGGTAATGTCATGGAACACTTCTACGACAGCACATGTATGACTATCTTGATTCTGTCATAAATTTGGCATGGATGTACATGCATGACAGAAAACGTGACCTACTGTGACAAACACGTATCATCACGGAAGTGTCTTTTTGTTGTAGTGGGAGGTCTCGATATGAGGAGAAGGAGGAGAGGCAAGAGCTCAAGCTTGGGGATGCCCAAGGCACCCCAAGTAAATATTCAAGGAGACTCAAGCGTCTAAGATTGGGGATGCCCCAAAAGGCATCCCGTCTTTCTTCAACAAGTATCGGTATGTTTTCTGTTTCGTTTCATTCATGTGATATGTGCAAATCTTGGAGCGTCTTTTGCATTTAGTTTTCGCTTTTATTTTATGCACCATGCTGGTATGAGATAGTCCTTGGTTGATTTATAGAATGCTCATTGCACTTCACTTATATCTTTTGAGTATGGCTTTATAGAATGCTTCATGTGCTTCACTTATATCATTTGAAGTTTGGATTGCCTATTTCTATTCACATAGAAAACCTCCATTTGTAGAATGCTCTTTTGCTTCACTTATATTTGATAGAGCGTGGGCATATCTTTTGTAGAAAGAATTAAAGTCTCTTGCTTCACTTATATCTATTTAGAGAGATGACAGGAATTGGTCATTCATATGGTTAGGCATAAAATCCTACATAAAACTTATGGATCACTGAATATGATATGTTTGATTCCTTGCAATAGTTTTGCGATATAGAGATGATAATATGTGGGAGGTACTAGTAATTGGTTGTGTTTAGTAAGAATATTGGTGTTAAGGTTTGTGATTCCCGAAGCATGCACGTATGTCTCTCGTTATGCTATGAAGTTGGAGCATGATTTATTATTGATTGTCCTCCTTATGAGTGGCGGTCGGGGACGAGCGATGGTCTTTTCCTACCAATCTATACCCCTAGGGGCACGCGTAGTAGTACTTTGCTTCGAGGGCTAATAAAATTTTGCAATAAGTATATGAGTTATTTATGAGTAATGTGAGTCCATGGATTATACGCACTCTTACCTTTTCACAATTTGCTAGCCTCTACGGTACCGTGCATTGCCCTTTCTCACCTCGAGAGTATGTGCAAACTTCACCGGTGCATCCAAACCCCGTGATACGATACGCTCTATCACACATAAGCCTCCTTATATCTTCCTCAAAACAGCCACCATACCTACCTATTATGGCATTTCCATAGCCATCCCGAGATATATTGCCATGCAACTTCCATCATCATATACATGACTTGAGCATTCATTGTCATATTGCCTTGCATGATCGTAAGATAGCTAGCATGATATTTTCATGGCTTGTCCATTTTTCGATATCTTTGCTACGCTAGATCATTGCACATCCTGGTACACTGCCAGAGACATTCATATAGAGTCATACTTTGTTCTAGTTGTATTGAGTTGTAAGTAAATAAAAGTGTGATGATCATCATTATTAGAGCATTGCCTCAGTGAGGAAAGGATGATGGAGACTATGATTCCCCCACAAGTCGGGATGAGACTCCGGACTTTAAAAAAATATATGAAAGAGGCCAAAGAAGCCCAAAAAAAAAGAGGCCAAAGAAGCCCACCAAAAAAACAAAAAAAACAAAAAACAAAAAATGAGAGAAAAAGAGAGAAGGGGCAATGCTACTATCCTTTTACCACACCTGTGCTTCAAAGTAGCACCATGTTCTTAATATAGAGAGTCTCTTGAGTTATCACTTTCATACTAGTGGGAATTTTCATTATAGAACTTGGCTTGTATATTCCGATGATGGGCTTCCTCAAATGCCCGAGGTCTTCATGAGCAAGCAAGTTGGATGCACACCCACTTAGTTTCCAGTTTGAGCTTTCATACACTTATAGCTCTTAGTGCATTCGTTGCATGGCAATCCCTACTCCTCACATTGATATCGATTGATGGGCATCTCCATAGCCCGTTGGTTAGCCGCATCGGTGTGAGACTTTCTTACTTTTTGTCTTCTTTATATTTACCCCTATCATCATACTCTATTCCACCTGTAGTGCTATATCCATGGCTTGCGCTCATGTATTGCGTGAGGGTTGAAAAAGCCGAAGCGCGTTAAAAAGTATGAACCAATTGCTCGGCTTGTCATCGGGGTTGTGCATGATAAATAGTTTGTGTTAAGAAGACAGAGCATGACAAGATTATATGATTTTGTAGGGATAGCTATCTTTACCGTTGATATTTTGAAAGACATGATTGTTTGTTGGGATGCCTGAGTATTGATGTCTTTATGTCAAATTATAGACTATTGCTTTGAATCACTTATGTCTTAATATTCATGCCATGATTAGATTACATGATCAAGATTATGCTAGGTAGCATTCCACATCAAAAATTATTTTTTTATCATTTACCTACTTGAGGACGAGCAGGAATTAAGCTTGGGGATGCTGATACGTCTCCGTCGTATCTATAATTTTTGATTGTTCCATGCCAATATTATACAACTTTCATATACTTTTGGCAACTTTTTATACTATTTTTTGGACTAACATATTGATCCAGTGCCCAGTGCCAGTTCCTGTTTGTTGCATGTTTTTTGTTTCACAGAAAATCCATATCAAACGGAGTTCAAACGGGATAAAAACTGACGGAGATTTTTTTTGGAATATATGTGATTTTTGGGAAGAAGAGTCAACGTGAGATGATGCCCGAGGGGCCCACGAGGGTGAGGGGCGCGCCCCAGGGGTCAGGCGCGCCCTGGGCCCTCGTGGCGACCCTGTAAGGCGGTTGGTTCCCTTCTTTCGCCGCAACAATGCCAATATCCGGATAAAAATCGTGTCCAAATTTCAGCCCAATCGGAGTTACGGATCTCCGGGAATATAAGAAACGGTGAAAGGGCAGAAACTGAGAGAGACAGAGAGACAGATCCAATCTCGGAGGGGCTCTCGATCCTCCCATGCCATGGAGGCTATGGACCAGAGGGGAAACCCTTCTCCCATCTAGGGAGAAGGTCAAGTAAGAAGAAGAACAAGGGGGGCTCTCTCCCCCTCTCTCCCGGTGGCGCCGGAACGCCGCCGGGGCCATCATCATCACTGCAATCTACACCAACACCTCCGTCATCTTCACCAACATCTTCATCACCTTCCCCCATCTATCTACAGCGGTCCACTCTCCCGCAACCCTCTGTACCCTCTACTTGAACATGGTGCTTTATGCTTCATATTATTATCCAATGATGTGTTGCCATCCTATGATGTCTGAGTAGATTTTCCTTGTCCTACCGGTAATTGGTGAATTGCTATGATTGGTTTAATTTGCTTGTGGTTATGTTGCTGTCCTTTGGTGCCCATCATATGAGCACGCGCGTGGATCACACCATAGGGTTAGTTGTATGTTGATAAGACTATGTATTGGAGGGCAAGAGTGACAGAAGCTTCAACTAGCATAGAAATTGATGCATACGGGATTGAAGGGGGACCAATATATCTTAATGCTATGGTTGGGTTTTACCTTCATGAACGTTAGTAGTTGCGGATGCTATCTAATAGTTCCAACCATAAGTGCATAGAATTCCAAGTCCGTGATGACATGCTAGCAGTGGCCTCTCCCACATAAAGCTTGCTATCGGTCTAGTAAAGTAGTCAATTGCTTAGGGACAATTTCGCAACTCCTACCACCACTTTCCCACACTCGCTATACTAATTGTATTGCTTCTTTACCTAAACAGCCCCTAGTTTTTATTTACTTGCTCTTTATTATCTTGCAAACCTATCCAATAACACCTACAAAGTACTTCTAGTTTCATACTTGTTTTAGGTAAAGCGAACGTTAAGCGTGCGTAGAGTTGTATCGGTGGTCGATATAACTTGAGGGAATATTTGTTCTACCTTTAGCTCCTCGTTGGGTTCGACACTCTTACTTATCGAAAGAGGCTACAATTGATCCCCTATACTTGTCGGTTATCAGGGTGATGAAGGCTGTTTTTATTTCGTCGGGCCCATACAGTCGGATCTGATGGTACTCGGAATACGCGTCCAAAAAGGACAAACGCTCACATCCCGCAGTTGAGTCGACAATTTGATCAATGCGGGGGAGAGGGAAATGATCTTTCGGGCAGGCCCGATTGATGTGTTTGAAATCGATACACATACGAAGTGAATCATCTTTCTTGGGGACCATGACAACATTGGCGAGCCACTCGGAGTGGTATATCTCGCGGATGAACTCAGCTGCCAGAAGCCGAGCCACCTCCTCGCCGAATGCCTTCCTCTTCTCCACGGCGGACCGACGGAGATGCTCTTTAACGGGTTTTGCTTTCGGGTCGACTCGCAAACGGTGCTCAGCCAGTCCCTTGGGTACACCCGACATGTAGATGGTTTCCATGCGAAGATGTCCCAGTTCTCACGGAGGAACTGGATGAGCGCTTCTTCCTATTTGCTGCCGAGTGTTGTTGAGATATGAGTCGGAGCAGCATTGGGATCGGTCGGGTGAATGTGAACTTGCTTTGTTTCACCGGACGACTGAAATGCAGGCTCTAAAGCAGGTTTCTTGGCACGCAACAAATCACTCGGATCTGCATTCTTCTGGTACTCTTGCATTTCTACTGCTGCCATCTGTTCATCAGCAATCTTTGAGCCTTTCTGGAGGCACTATTCTGCTCTCTGCCGATTTCTAGTGACTGTGATCACACCTTTGGGGCCAGGCATCTTCAACTTGAGGTACACGTAACATGGTCGAGCCATGAAACGAGCATACACAGGCCTACCCAAAATAGCATGATAGGCACTGTGAAAATCCACGACTTCAAACGTCAACTTTTCCTTGCGGTAATTATTTGAATCACCGAAAACCACATCAAGAGTGATCTGACCGAGTGAATCGGCTTTCTTCCCTGGGATGACTCCATGGAATCTCATGTTGCTCTCACTGAGCTTGGACATCGGAATGCCCATCCCTCAGAGGATCTCAGCGTACAGAATGTTCAAACCACTGCCACCATCAATCAAAACCTGGTCAGTCGAGTACCCCCAACGACTGGGTCGACCACCAACGCTTGCCGCTCGGGGGTAGCAACGTGCGCTGGATTGTCGGAATGGTCAAATGTAATGGGAGTTTTTGACCACTTCAAATACGTTGTCGTTGCCGGAGCAACCATGTTTACTTCCCTGTTGATGACTTTCAGTCGACTTTTGCTCTCGATGTCAGCAAAGATCACCAAAGTGGCATTGACATTGGGGTAACCATCGTCCTCCTCTTTGTCTTCGTCCCTATCGGATTCCTTTTCCTTCTCACTAGGATGACCCTCTCAGAAGCTCTGAATCAGGAGTCGACATTGTCGAGTGGTATGCTTGAGGTAAATCAGGTTTCCCTCTTCATCTTTCTTGGTGTGAATATGACACGGTAAATCAAGCACATCATTCCCTGCTTGATCTTTCACTTTCTTGGGGATCCAAGGCCCTTTAGGCTTCCCTTTGAATTTCCCTTGGTTCACCACTGCGGCTTCACCAGGACCTACGGGTTCGGCTTTGCGCTTCTGCTTCCGAATGGAATTCCCTCCTCCAGCGTCCTGGGTGACTGGTTTGTTCTTGCCACAGCGGAGTCGGTCTTCTTCCTCGCCGTTAGCGTACCGAGTGGCTATTTCCATCATCCGAGTCAGAGACATGTCCCCTGTCCGACCGAATTTCAGGTTAAGCTCTCTGTACTGAACGCCCTCCTTGAAGGCGCAAACTGCTTGATGCTCTGACACATTCTCCACAATGTGATGAAGAGTGGTCCATCTCTGGATGTAATCTCTCAAAGTCTCATTCTGCTTCTGGACACAATGTTGTAACTCAGCCAGCCCTGCAGGCCGTTTGCAAGTGCCTTCAAAGGTCCTGACAAACACTCGGGCCAATTCTTCCCAACTGAAGATGCTACCAGGAGCCAACTGATTCAACCAAGCTCTGACTAAGCCCTCCAGCATCAAGGGGAGGTGCTTCATGGCTACATCATCATTGCCGCCACCAATATGCATGGCCACTCGGTAATCCTCAAGCCAAGTGTCTGGCTTCGACTCACCAGTGAACTTGCTTACTCCCGTAGCCAACCTGAAGTTGGGAGGTATCTCAGCAGCTCTGATGGCTCTGCTGAAACATTCAGGCCTAGAAACATGTACTCTGCTGCCAATCGGACGATCTCTGTCCTGTCCTTCTCTGTTTGCCCGGTTCTTGTCGACCAGACCTTGCACAAGAACTGATCTTGCATCAAACCCGGGCTCTCTTGGGTCAACTGGGATCCCTCGCTCGTTGCCATATGGGCGCCTGTCATCGTACTGCCGGGGCACATACGATCCGCGCCTCGGAGGTGGCGTAGGCACTCGACGGCGGTCATCACGGCCGAGTCGATGATCATACATCTCGTGGTTCCGACCCAGATACTGCTGTTGGCGTTGCCCACGTCCCTCATGCAGCGGAGGCAATCTTGGGCTGTGAGCCGACTGGACAGTGTCTGCCACCACGGACCTGCTGTGGATCCTGTTGCGCGACTGAGAGACGGCTATGTTTTGCTCACGTGCTGCCCGGAGCAGCGCTCGGATCTACATCAAACCTCTTCCAGTCTCTAATTGGGATGGCTGAATCGAGTCTGCTATATGGGCTGCAGCTGTAAGGTTCTGGATCGGAGTGTGGTATACCTGGGGCTCGGGCGGGAACAACTGTCGGTGCCGTCGACTAGATTCGGGGATCAGTCGACGGGCTCGCTTGTCGAGTGAATGCTGAAGGTTCTCTAGACGCGTGCGTTCTGCCAAGGTGGCCAGGCGCACGGCCTCCAGGGCCCGAGCCTCAGAAGTCTCCCCCACGATGGGAGTCTGGAGCGCCTCCATGTTGCGGCGATGTAGCTCATCCCTTTGCTCCGACGTGAGGGCTTGGGGTTCATACTCATCATGAGCATACGACGGACCATCGCTGCCGCCGCCGCCACCGGTGCGACGGAAACCAGGCGGCTACGATGGGAGTCGACCATGAGGACCTCCTCCGCGGGGTCGCTACTTCCGCACTCGGAAAGAGTATCCGCAGAGCCAGTCGACTGGACCGTATAGAGATTCATCGGGCTCGATTGCCGCGACTTGAGGGGTGGCCGACTGACGGGCCACCGCGTGCTTCACCCACCGCTGGAGTCCCGATCGACCAGACCGCTTGCGACGTCGTGCAGTAGGGAGATTAGATGATGAAGAAAACGACTGATATTGGGTCGACGGCTGCCGCAGGAGGACGCCACATGCGGTCGCACGAAAGTGCGCTGCCCCGCGGATGGGAAGGGTCTTGACGTCGAGGGGGGCCTCCTGGAGCCAGGCGGAGTCGTCAGCGACAAAGACGAGCGCATCGAGACAGATCTTGCGGCCCAAAGCCAAACCACCTCCAGAGACCATGTTGATGGAAATTGAAAAAACTGCAACCTCACCGGAAGTCGCTAAGACGCCTGCCCCATGCTGGGCGCCAACTGTCGTGGTACTAAGTCTGACAGTAAGAGTAGGGGGTACGTATGAGGAGGCAAGGCCCTAGCTACGGTGAGATTGTGCATGCTAGATTTACGAGTTCAACCCTTCTCAGAGAAAGTAACGACCCTACGCCTCGGTGCCCGGAGGCTTGGTCGACTGGATTATGCGTGAGAGTTACAAGGGGTGGAAAGCCTTGTGCCAGAGGGGAGGCGTGGCTTATATAGAGTGCACCACCCTTCACATGCCTTAGTTACATAGGAGTTTAATGTTGATTAAGACAGGGCGTTACCGGTAACGCTGGCTATAAAGAGTTATTAACGATCTTTAAGACTACAGAGTGAACGCCTGACCATTGCCATCCTGAGTGACTTTAGGTCTTCTGTACTCCGGGTGGTTTGCACTCCTTGGTGAACTCAGCCGGTTTCTTCTATTGTATTTTTGAATGTCTTTGACTGTAGGGCAGTGTCCTTGGGTAGGGCTTCTAGGTCAGGCCTATGACCCTACCCTAGGTACATGTCATCGTCAGCGGGGCGTGGCGGCCATCCAGGCCGCCATGGCCACCGTGTCGACCATTCTGTGGCTTCCCCCCGATGCATAAAGCCTTGTCCTGCTGCCCCCATCGACACCTCGGAAACCCTAGCGCTCCCTGGCCCCCCTCTCCTCGCCCCTCTCCCTCTCCCAAGCTCACCCGGACACTACCATCATCGCGCCATCGTCGATGCCGTGCTCCGGAGCCACCCCACGCCGCCCGAGGATGCCCAGGAGATTCACCACCATTGTCTCCTTTGTCCCCGACCAGTGAAACAAGCTGGGATGCCCTGTCTCCACGCCATCGGGTCGCCTTCCCGCCACAGCCGCCACCGTTCGTCGTCAGATTCGTTGCGCCCGGGCATCCCCGCGCCTCCTAACCACGTCCAAGAACTTCACGGTGAGCTCCTCGACCGATTCCCCTCGATCTCGACTTTGATCCATGCCCATTACGCCGATGTTCATCTTGGATAATGCTCGGCCGGAGCTCCACTCTCGCGCTCGCTAGCTGCTCCTATTGCCTACGCCCGCGCTCGGGGTCCCTCCCCTTCTTGCCGCGCACCTGTCTACCCGCGCTACCTCCCGCCACAGCTGCTCCTGTTGTGTTGCTGCTTCTTGCTTCTCACCAGCCGCCGCTCCTGCTGCTCTACTTGCAGCCGCCGCCATCTTCTGCGTCGCTCTTACCTACTGCTCCGCCTCCTGTCATGCACTGCTAGCTGAGCTGCCCCACACGTGTCCCACCATGCCCACCCGCTGCTTGGCTGCCCGCCCCTGGCGAGCCTCGCGCCCATGCGTCTGCGTGCGCGCATGCACGGGCATGGCCTTACCGGCTGTGCCATGGGCTGGCCGGCGGTTTGGCTTAGGCCTAATGGCCTCTGCCACCTGGGCCCCAGCTCCTGCTAATTAGGGCAGGCCCAATTAGCTTAGCCCAAACACCCAATGTTAACAAAAAAACACCTTAATATGACATGTGTATATTACATGGGGGCTCCACTACTAACGAAATAATTAAATCAATCTATTTAAATAGATGACCCAGCTAGGGCCCACATGCACTATTCACATTTTGACTAAGTCAATAGTCAACACACTACCAAAAGAACACTTCCGTGAAGATACGTGTTTTTCACAGTAGGTCACGTTTTTTGTCATGCATGTACATCCATGATGATTTTATGACAGAATCAAGATAGTCACACCTGTGCCCTCGTAGAAGTGTTCCATAACAATACCAAAATTATCATCACAGAAGTGTCCACTTCCATGACGTTAAATGGCGCGTCATGGAAGTGCTTTCGTCAAGGGTAACCGACTCGTGGCATCCACCGTAACGGGTCACCGTTAAGCTATCGGGTCCCGGTTTGGATCTGATAACCCGTTAATAGCCCGAACCAATGGGGATTTTGCACGTGTAAAATTCTCAATGGCCAGAGGGACCACATGTCGGCTCAGTGTTGGGACAGCTGGCATCCACTCATTGGACGGGAGGCACCTATGATACGTCAACACGTGGCACGGAGCAACAGGGGCCCATTAAGTGAAAAGGCCGGCCCGTTTGACTTGGTCAAAAGGTAGCGGGCCGGCCCACGGAAAGCCTGTTAACGGCCTGTTCACATATAGCCGATTTACAGCCCACTAACTCATGAACCGTTATGGCCTATCCAAATTAGGCCCAGTAGCATCATCTGGGCCGTCCAATATGATTCCAGCCTATTGTAACTTCCGGCCCATGTATGGCCCATGACGTCTTTCAGGCCATATGAGGCCCTTTGTAACTTTGGGCCCATTAAAGGCCTGTGGTGAAACTGGCCCATGATGAACAGTGTATCACTTTATACCCATTCACGACCCATTATTCCGTTGGGCCGTTTCCAACCCGTGTTAACTTTCGACCTTATAAGGGCCCATTTATTCTTGGGCTCATTTCCAACATTCGGTTACTTACAGTCCGTTACTGGCCTGTTCCACTTGTGGGCCAAATTTAGCCCGTGGTTACAGTCGGCCCGTCAACCCCTTGGGCTTTTTCATAGCGTCATCAAATATGGCCCATTAATGACCCATGATGCATGTCGATAGAATTAAGCCCATTATACATTTTGTCCTATTAACAACCCATTATGGTCGGGCCATAAACAGATGATTTCCACTCTAGCCCGCTTACGGCCCATTTTGCGGACCGTTATTGGTCCATGAGTAGTACGACCCATGTTTGGCCAGTCGATCATATGGCCAGTAGAAGGCCCAATGATCCTATGACCCGTAGAAGGACCATGGATCCTACGGTCCGTAGGAGTCCCATGGTCACTACGGCAGGTAGCAGGACCATGGTTACAACGGTCAGTATGTTGCCCATGGTTATTGTGGCCTAGTTAAAAAAATTATTTGGCGCTAAAATGCAGTGACTAAGACCAAACAAATAAACAAGACAATAAGGAAATAAATAAGCAATCAAATTACGCTAGGCTATTACGCTATTACACATATTACATCCACTGGGCATCAAAGTTTGCCACCAGTGCAAATATAGGGAACAAAGCAGCATATTACATACACTGGGTCTAAATTGGCCACCAGTGCAAATAAACGCGGCAGCAAAACAAGTCCAGAACTGAAACCACTTCAGAAGAGCTCAAGAAACGATTTCCTGGATACCCACCATGCTGGCGAGAAGCTTAGCAAGCTTATTAGTTTTCTCTTGTTTGACGCTAAAATCCTCCACCGCTTGCTGTTGCACCAGAAAGTATGCATCTGAATTCTGTAGGGACTTCCTCAGTCCTTCGGCTTCTTGCCGCAGCACAGCCGACTGATGCCTTTCAGCTTGTAGCTGAGACTGAAGAAGCCGAGGTGATTCGGGGTAGTGGCCAGTAACTCGAACACTACATCAATATAGGACTTTGGGGTTGTCTCACTGTCTACAAGATAGTTTTTATCACCTTTCATGGAGACCAATAGGGTTGTCTCACTATCTTGAACCTTATCTGCATTACTTTCTCTACCATTGCATAATGGGGTGCTCTTCTCCAATATTCTGTTCGCATTCTACAAGAGAAACAAACAGACACATCAACAGTTTATCATGTAGTATATGAAACTCATTTTGGTAAACCGGTTCAGTAGTAAGGTGGACAAAATAACAACATGAAACAAATATATATCTATGTACTATGGTCACTGTATTGTCTATATCATTCTTGTTTATGTTGGCAAATCAAGATAGAGACATAGTTCAAATCATATCTTTTTAAGACACAACAGGAGATAGAATATAAGTGTGGGAAACTACACATCACTAACAACACTTGTAATGTGCATGACATGAGAACACAAGTGTTTATACAACTCAAACTGAAATCAACATAGAGCAAGAAGTTAGAACAACAATGCAGTTAAATAAATAGGTGTAAAACATACATGTTGCGCCATTGGAGTTTCAATTGGATCCTTTAAATTCAAAATTAGTTGGTATGAGTAAATACAGTGATGCAAGAGCAAAGGAGTATGCACCATAGCTACGGAATCTGACCTGAGAACAGTTGCTCTTCTACTTTAAACATGGAGTTTGGGTTTGTTGTGGTGGTCTTCGTGCTTTGGGCACTGCAGTTGCCTTACAAACTGCTCGTGTGGGGGTACTCTGTGGTGCACATGGTGATGTGTCAACTAGAAGTGGGTTACTATCTGCTGGGGTTGGGGTTAGATGGGGTGTAGCTGGTTCTTTGTCCAACGGTATAGGTGTACAATCTGGAAGAGTCTTGATTATTTGTGGTGGGGCTAGTTCAACCATGGTTCTATCTGCATCGACAGGTACCACCGTCTTTTGTGAAGAACGGGTGTTTACACCCTTACATACGGCCATCACCCCCTCCAATTCAAATGGCCGATAAACAATAAAAGAAATTAAATGTACAGACATTGTATGATAGACAGATGTGGTAATTCACATATATGTTGTCTAACCAAACATGACAACATGACAAAATTTCACATATAAGATGGCTAACTAAACATGATAGCATGACACAGTTTCAGATATATGATGGCTAACTTAACATGATATAATGGCATAATTCAACATATGATGAGTATCTAAACACGATGACATGACATAACTATATGATGTCTTTCTAAAATAGGTTGGGATGAAATAATTCACATACATGTTGTCTAAGTATACATGATATAATTCACATAATGGATTCATATACTAAGCAACTGGCACTCCCATGCATGATCTCTAAACTAAGCAGATGGCGTTGAATATTGTGTATATGATGTCTCAACTAAGCAATGCAAGACACCATATGCATGATATGAGAAATATAAACACTGCAAGTTAGAGCATACACCTCAGGTGGGATATAGGACTAGTCAGCTGTCTTTGAATCCTCCTTTGAGGAGCTACCTGTAACCATCGAGATATATGCTTCAACAGGTATCATGTCTGCTCTGAAGACCTTGTTTTCACTCCAAATTTTTCATAACCGGCTCAAATGGCTGATGCACATGAAGAGTAGTTCAATATACATAGATTGTCGACAAATGGAATACCGAATACGTAATGAAAAAAGGATGGCATGAGATAATTCACATATATGATGCCTGGCTACACAGGATGGCGGTGCATAATTCACATATATGATAACTGGTTAAAAAACATGGCATTGCATAATTCACATATCTGATATAGAAAGTAAACATGAGGCACTTACACAAAGCATGTCTAATCTAAGTAGATGGCATGCCAATGCAAGACACCATATGCATGATATGAGCAATATAACCCTGCCAAGTTAGAGCATACACCTCAGGGGGAATACGACTGGTCATCTGTCTATGAATCCTCCTCTGAGGAGCTATCTGTAACCAGCAGGAAATCTGAATCGACAGGTAGCACTAACTGCTCAGAAGACCTTGTTTTCACTCCAGATTTTCCCATCACCGACTGAAATGGCTGATGCACAGGAAGAGTAGATGAATGTACAAACATTGTCGACAAATGGAATACATGATGAAAAAAATAGTATGGCACGATACAATTCACATATACGATGACTGGCTAAACAGGATGGCATTGCATGATTCACATATATGATGCCTGGCTAAACAAGATGGCATTGCATAATTCACATATATGATATAGAAACCAAACAGGTGGCATTCACACAAAGAAAATCTAAACTAAGCTGATGACATATAAGATGTACTCCCTCCATCCCAAAATAAGTGTCTCAACCTTAATACAACTTTATACTAGAGTTAGTACAAACTTGAGACACTTATTTTAGGACGGAGGGAGTATAAAGTAAGCAATGCGAGGCGCCATATGCATGATATGACCAACATCAGCATGCCAGGTTAGAGCAAACACCTCAGGGGGTAAATAGGAGTGGTCGGCTCTCTCTGAATCACCCTCTGGACAGTTATCTTCCTCTAGAATACAATCTGGAATTGGGAGAGGGGCCCCCACTGCACCCGCCATGGACCGGCATCTGCATGACATTATATTCCTGATACGTGTCCAACGTATCTATAATTTCTGAAGTATTCATGCTGTTATTTTATCATTCTGGGATGTTTTACAATCATTTTATAGCAACTTTATATCATTTTTTGGGACTAACCTATTGACCCAGTGCCCAGTGCCAGTTGCTGTCTTTTTCTTGTTTTTTACATCGCAGGAAATCAATATCAAACGGAGTCCAAACGCAACGAAACTTTACGGAGATTTTTTCTGGACCAGAAGGAACCCAATGGGCCTGAGCCATACCCGGGGGTGCCCCGAGGGGGGCACAACCCACCAGGGCGCGCCAGGGCCCCCTGGCGCGCCCAGGTGGGTTGTGCCCACCTCAATGGCCTCCCGTACCCCCTCTTTGCACTATACATTCACAAATATTCTGAAACCCTTCGGGGTAGCCCTAGATCAGAAGTTCCGCCGCCGTAGGGCTCCGTAGCCACCGAAAACCAATCTAGACCCGTTCCGGCACCCTGCCGGAGGGGGGAATCATCTCCGGTGGCCATCTTCATCATCCCGGCGGCCACCACGATGAGGAGGGAGTAGTCCACCCTCGGGGCTGAGGGTTTGTACCAGTAGCTATGTGTTTGATCTCTCTCTCTCTCTCGTGATCTATATCATGGGATTTGATAATATAGTCGGATCATATGATGTTTCTCCCCTCTATACTCTTGTGATGATGAATTGAATCTTTACCCTTCAAAGATTTGTCTTGTCGGATTGAATATTCAGAGATGAGAACACATGATATATGTCTTGCAATATGAATACTAGAGGTGACAATGAGGTATCCTATTGATTCACTTGATATGTGTTCTGGCATTCAACTCGCGAATTCCCGTGGTGATATTGGGGTTATCTATGCATAGGGGTTCATGCACGTTTTTCTCCGTCGAAAACTTTGGGGTCTCTTTATAGTTCTTTGTGTGGATGGAGTATTATGAATATGATTTTGCTTTGGTGTTATTCTAGTACGAACTCTAGGATAGATCGAACGGAAAATAGCTTTGTGTTATTTTAGTACCAACTCTTGAATAGATCGAACGGAAAGAATAGCTTTGAGGTGGTTTCGTGCTCTACAAACAATTCCTATCTTTTGTCCTCCGCTAATAGGAACTCGGGAGTGATTCTTTACTGCACTTTGAGGGATAATCATATGATCCAACTATGTTAGCATTTTTGAGAGGTTGCACTAGCGAAAGTACAGACCCTAGGCCTCATTTTTAAGCATTGCAACACTTTTTTTGTGCCCGTTTACTATTTTCTACCTTGCTGTTTTTATTTATTCAGATTATAAAAATATATTTCTACCATCAGTATTACACTTTTATCACCATCTCTTCGCCGAACTAGTGCACCTATACAATTTTCCATTGTATTGGGTGTGTTGGGGACACAAGAGATTTCTTGTATTTGGTTGCAGGGTCGTTTGAGAGAGACCATCTTCATCCTACACCTATCACGGATTGATAAACCTTAGGTCATCCACTTGAGGGAAAATTGCTACCGTCCTACAAAACTCTGCGCTTGGAGGCCCAACACGTGTCTACAAGAATAAAGTTGCGTAGTAGACATCAAGCTCTTTTCCGGCGCCGTTGCCGGGGAGGTGAGTGCATGAAGGTATATCTTTAGATCTTGCAATTGAATCTTTTAGTTTCTTTTTTTATCACTAGTTTGGTTTTGTAAAAGAAAACTACAAAAAAATGGAATTGAGGTTGCATCATATTATTGATCATCTTTATAATATCTTTCTTGAAAATGATGGATCGGAAAATTGTGCTCAATTGTTAGAAGAAGAAGTCAATAAAATGTTTGGCACAAAATCCATGAATGATGAGCATGATTGCGATGTTGTTTGTATGAATTCTTTGAATATCCATGATGCTAATGATATGCAAAGCCATAAGCTTGGGGATGCTATGTTTGATGAAGATGATATTTTTATTCCCCCAAGTTTTGATGTGCAAATTTGTTATAATGATAGCATGCCTCCTATTTATGATGATTACAATGATGACGGTGGATTTGGAGAGGTCACGACTTTATTTAGTGACGGATCCACTATTTTGGAAGAGGTTGTAATTGAGTATGACAACAAAGTTCCTATCTATGATGATTATGGTGATGACATGTATGCTACAAAGAATAATCATAACCATGAAACTTGTCATCATGATTTTAATTTTCAATCACATGATAGTTATTTTGTTGAGTTTGCTCCCACCACTATTCATAAGAATAAATTTGCTTATGTGGAGAGTAACAAAATTTCTATGCTTATGTCATGAAAAGAATGCTCTATGTGACAGTTATATTGTTGAATTCATTCATGATGCTACTGAAAGTATTATGAGAGAGGAACATATGCTTTTACATATTGCAATAGTATCAAGTTTCCTCTCTATGTGTTGAAAATCTTGAAGTTTTGCTTATTTTGCCTTCCTATGCTAGTTGATTGTTGCTCCCATAAATGGTTTGCTCACAAAATCCCTATGCATAGGAAGTGGGTTAGACTTAAATGTGCTTGCCATGTGTTTCATGATGCTCTTGTTATGTTTCAATTCTTATCTTTTATGCGAGCATCATTGAAATCATCATGCCTAGCTAAAAGGCATTAAAGAAAAGCGCTTGTTGGGAGACAACCCAACACTTTTACCTACTGTTTTTGTGTGTTCACATGATTATGCTACTGTAGTAATCATGTTTTATTGCTTTTGTTTCAATAAAGTGCCAAGTAAAGCCTTTGGGATCATGTTGGGTGATAGTTAATTTGATCTTGACGAAAAACAGAAACTTTTGCGCTCACGAAAATAATTCTTATTTTTAACAGAAGAGTGATTTTGAGTTGATTCTTTTTTCAGAAGGTCAATTTAAAAATTTCTCACGTGGTCTAATTTTTTCAGAATTTTTGGAGTAGCATAAATATGGTTTGAGTACAGATTACTACAGACTATTCTGTTCTTGACAGATTCTGTTTTCAATGCATAGCTTGCTTGTTTGCTAGTTTCTATGGCTTATATTGCTCAATATAAATTGTGTAAATGTTATGCTACAGTAGCCATTGTGTGTAAACAATTATGAATCTTGTCTTTGACAGTACCAATGTGAAATGGCTTTGCTCTTTAGCATACTAACCTATCTCACAAAGTTTGTTAAGTTTTGTGTGATTGAAGCTTTCAAGTTTTGGGTGAGATGTTGATATGAGGAGAATAAGGAGTGAAAATACCCTAAGCTTGGGGAGACCAAGGCACCCCAAGGTAATATTCAAGGAAGATCCAAGCAACTAAGCTTGGGGATGCCCCGGAAGGCATCCCCTCTTTCTTCTCCAACATTATCGGTAACCTCACTTGGAGTTATGTTTTCATTCGTCACATGATATGAGTTTTACTTGGAGCGTCATTTTATTTTGTTAGTATTTGATTACTTTTATTTAGAATAGTATTTTGCATCTCCTATTTCAATAACAATGTCAAGGATAGCCCCCACCATGCTTATTTTGCAAGTATACTTGTTGCTGTTTCAAAATAGAAAGTTTACCGCTGTTGCAAAAATTCCCTAGAAAAGTCAGAATGTGATAAAATGTAGAAACTTTTTGCATAATAAGCTATGATAAATTTTTTATAGTGTGGTAAATTTTCATAATTTTTGGAGTTGGGGAAGTATTGATACTCTTGCATTCTTTACAGACTGTACTGTTTTGGCAGATTGCTGTTATGTTTGCATTGTTTGCATATGTTTGCTTGTTTAATGATTCTATTTGAGGATAGGAGTATTAAATATGCAAAGTCATTTAGTATGCAATGTTTAATAATAATTTTAGTGATTTGCTACAGTAGAGAATGATAAAGTTTTTGCATTTGTTTATACTAACTTATCTCACGAGTTCTTGTTGAGTTTTGTGTGGATGAAGTTTTTGAGATTTAGGAAAACTGTGATGTGAGAGGAATTAAGGAGACACAAAAGCTCAAGCTTGGGGATTCCCAAGGCATCCCAAGCTAATATTCCAATAAGTCTCAAGCATCTAAGCTTGGGGATGTCCCGGTAGGCATCCCACCTTTCTTCTTCAACGATTATCGGTGAGTATCGGTTGAACCTAAGTTTTTGCTTCTTCACATGATGTGTGCTATTCTTGAAATGGAATTTTGTTTTGTTTTGCTTGCTGTTTTAATAAAATACTTAGATCTTAAAGTTTTTAAATAAGCGAGAGTCCTCAAATAGCTACCTATTTACTTAACTACTCGCATGATCTTCACTTATATCTTTTTGGAGTAGTTTCTCATTTACTCTTGTGCGTCACTTATATCCTATGAGTAAATTGTTGAATAAATTGAATGTAATGAAGTTGAAATCATATCATGCCTAGTGGTAGCTTCACATTGGGTTTAGAAAGTGAAATCTTTTGAGGCTTGACAATCACAACTTTGGTCATAGAAGCAATTCACGAATAATTAGTATAAGGAAGAGAACTTTCACATGCAAATACACTATCATGGAAATCTTTTGTGATTCTGAGCACCCATCAAAATATTATATGCCAAAATTGTTGACGTTGGACAAGGAAAACAACGTAATGGTTTATGTTTGTTCATATTCACATAGAAGTCATATTGTCATAGATCCTTCCACATGTGGTGCTTGCCCCCTATCTTTGCTAGCCAATAATTCCGCACTAAGTAGAGATACTACTTTTGCATCCAAAAAACCCTTGAACCCAAATCTTTTTAAAGTGTCCACCATACCTACCTAGGTATTGATCAAGATCCTTCAAGGAAGTTTTCATCGATGCAATAAGGCAATACAAATTGCTTTCTAAAAGTGTAAGATCATTTAGTGTAAGAGAAAATTGAGCGTTGTACGAACTTATGATGGCAAAGCAATAAAAGCGACGGACTGCATAATAAAGGTTGCTATCATAAGGGGCAATATAACGTGATGTTCTTTTGCACTAAGGGATTGAGCATACAAACAAATAAGCACATGGCAACCTCTGCTTCCATCCGCGAAGGGCCTATCTTTTACTTTTATGTATTTACTTTTATGCAAAGAGTCAAAGTTTTTATCTCTATTCCTTTTTATTTTTCTCTTTTGGCAAGCATCATGTGGTGAGGAAAGATCTAGGCACATATGTCCAGCTGAATATGGGTAGGATGAGTTATTATTGTTGACATCACCCTTGAGGTGAATACATTGGGAGGCAAAACAATAACCCCCTATCTTTCTATGTGTCCGGTTGAAACATTTTGCTCATGTGTATGCGGTGAGTGTTAGCAATCGTAGAAGACTATATGATGGTTGAGTATGTGGAGCTCTTACTTCAACTCCGTTGAATAAGTTGAATTGCAATTGCTTGGTGACTGAGAACATAGGTTGTTGACTTTCAAGAGGATTCATTCTTTGAACCTTAACATGTGAATTGGTTGCCACTTTAACATGAGAAATTTTATGAGAAAGAATTGTTGTTATGATGCTAGCGAAAGTGACTGAAATTGTTATAGATCAAACTTGTGCACTTTGCTAGCATTCACACTTCATAAATTATTTCTTTTATCATTTACCTACTCGAGGACGAGTAGGAATTAAGCTTGGGGATGCTGATACGTCTCCAACGTATCTACAATTTATGAAGTATTCATGCTGTTATTTTATCATTCTTGGATGTTTTACAATCATTTTATAGCAACTTTATATCATTTTTTGGGACTAACCTATTGACCCAGTGCCCAGTGCCAGTTGCTGTTTTTTGCTTGTTTTTTACATCGCAGGAAATCAATATCAAACGGAGTCCAAACGCAACGAAACTTTACGGAGATTTTTCTGGACCAGAAGGAACCCAATGGGCCTGAGCTGCACTTGGGGGGTGCCCCGAGGGCGGCACAACCCACCAGGGCGCGCCAGGGCCCCCTAGCGTGCCCAGGTGGGTTGTGCCCACCTCGGTGGCCTCCCGTACCTCCTGTTTGAACTATAAATTCACAAATATTCCAAAACCCTTCGGGGTAGCCCTAGATCAGAAGTTCCGCCGCTTCAGGGCTCCGTAGCCACCGAAAACCAATCTAGACTTGTTCTGGCACCCTGCCGGAGGGGGGAATCATCTCCGGTGGCCATCTTCATCATCCCTGCGGCCACCACGATGAGAAGGGAGTAGTCCACCCTCGGGGCTGAGGGTTTGTAGCAGTAGCTATGTGTTTGATCTCTCTCTCTCTCGTGATCTATATCATGGGCTTTGTTAATATATGTAACATCCCAATTTTCAATTTGGATGTTAATCATTAGGTCATCATATGCATCGATGATTCTTGCATTTTGGATTGGGTTTATTTGGACGTTTTGATCCAAGAGACCTTAAGCAACTCAAGGACCATTTGAGAGAGTTGGAGGTTTTCATAAAATTTCATTCTTGAGCTTTCAAAAATTGGTAAAATTGGATCAAGGTGATTTTTGTTTGAAATTATTTTTCCAGTTATTTCAAAATAAATAAAATAATGAGAGAATATAATATGACTTCTTCAAAGCAGAGGAAATAATGGAAATTTAATTTTAAATAAAAATATATATTTTATTTGATTTTTATTTGAGATTTTATTCGGTTAAATTAGGAAAAATTGCATTTTAGCCCAGAAAAATGTTCATGTTGTCCTCAATATTAGGAGAGGACCGTGAAAATTATTTTTGGCATTTTAGGATTTTTATTTATTTTATTTTTTTGATTTTTTGGTTCGGCGAAATTATTTAAAAAAATCCGGACTGGGCCAGCCCAGCTAGCGCCAGGCCGTGGCCCAGCTCGCCGCCGCCTCGTCTCCGTCTCCGGGACGGAGTCCCGTAAGCCGCCACCGCCGGAGTCCAACCCGGACTCCTCCTCCCCGCCACTTGCCCCCTCCCCCAAGCACAACCCCCCGGCCCCTTTAAATAAGGCCGAGGCCCGGCCTCTCCTCCCCACCGAGCCACCCCGCCGCTGCAGCCGACGCCGCCGCTG
>NC_057811.1:376925142-376950059 GCF_018294505.1 Triticum aestivum
CGCTCCACCGCACCACCCCGCGCCACCCCGCTGCCTTCCCCACGCCGCGAAGCCGCCGCCGTCGCCGCTGCCCGCCTCGCCGGAGAAAGCTGCCGCCGGTTCATCTCACCCGAACCGGTATAAACCGAGGAAACCCGCCGGTTTTTTTAAGTTCGGTTTTTCTTTTAGATCGGTTTTATTTTTAGATTTTGTTAAATAGCGAGCGTTCACCCGTTTAGATCTGTTAACGAACGATTTCGTTCGTTAGTTTCTGTTAGCGAACGTTCGTTCATTAGATTTTTCTTTTTCTGTATATTTTCGGCCAGGGATCTATCTGTAATTATTTTCTTCACTGATTAGTCCCTGATCTTCAAACCCTCACTACTTTTTGCTCGTTTATCCAAATCCAGTGAAACCAACGCCAGAATCTTCGTCTCGATCCCCTCTGTCCAGATAATAAACTTGAACATGATTTTGAAAATTTACAAATTTGGTTTCAAGCAGATTTGAATTTGGACTTGTTTTGATCGTAGTTTGAGTTTCGTAACTCCGATTCGATTGATTCTTTTTGCAACTTGAAGCTCTTCACTTGAACTTTCTGTTTAGATCTTTTCTTTTGGTTTTAACTTTGCATATTATTCTTGAGTGCTTATGTATGCTATTGTTTGTTCACGATAGAGTTTCCGGAGTGCGATGCTTGCTACTACGAATGTCTAGGGTTTTCCGATCGTCAGCAAGGCAAGTAACACTTTGATCATATCCCTTTATTACCCAGTTTTATGCATTAGCTTCAACCCTCAAACATTGCATGAGTAGGATTTGATAACATGTGGGTACTTGGGAAGTAGTTGATGAGGTAGGAACCTATTGTCTTTTATTCAAACCCTGGGTGTTATTACGTTATGCTTATGCTGTTTTGCTATGCTCGTAGACGTGGATTGGTATGTGAGAATCATGCAAGTTGTGAGAGATAATAACTAAGGGAAACTTAAGGTGGCTACTTTAATACACATCTGGGTGGAATGGTTGGGGCACTTGGAGCAATCCAGTGTTGTCCTAGGATATCCTGGAGTACCCTTGTGATCATCCTATGGTTTGCCACCCAGGCTCAAAGGGATCATAAGATTATTTATGCTAGAAACTTCAGTGTGCAGCCACAAGCCATTATGGGCTCTGGCATAGTTGAGTATGTTGCATGACCTCTTTCCGTGGTAGGCTAGCATATGTAGGGGAAGTAGGTGGTACTGTCTACCCAGAGTAAAGAGTTAATGCTTCGGAAAGACTGTGTCTCGATCATCCGTTTCTCAAACACCATGTAGTGCGACAAAATTCAACGGAGGAGATCGAGTCTTGTGGGGAAAAGTGTGCAAACCTCTGCAGAGTGTACAAACTAATCATGGTTAGCCGTGTCCCTGGTTATGGACATCTTGAGTATCTGGTACTTGGATTATTGATTTGATCTCATCACTTTACTTAATAAAATTGTTGGGTTATAATTATTATTTTGGGATTGAGTTGGAGGAACCTTCTCAATAATGACATTCACTTTGTAGTTAAATAAAATCTATTCCTTTATTGTAGGAAAAAATTGGCTTTATGCAAATGATAATCTTAGAGCCTCCACCAGCCATATATGCATGTATTGATATCTGGTATTTGTTCATTGCTCTATAGTGTTATCTTGCCAGCATATTCCATGGGCTGACCTACACGGCTGCAACGTATTATGTTGCCGAATTTTTAGACGAAGAGTAAGGTGCGCTAGGTCGTTGTCGTGCACTCAGTATTGCCATGGAGTTGGATGGACTCATTTATCTTCGAAGCTTCTGTAGTTATCTTATTTTAGATGGCCTTCAGCCATATTATTGTAATAAGTACTCTTTTTGAGACACTCGATGTAATAAGTGTGTGATTGAACTCTGTTATAAATCCTCGAGTACTGTGTGTGTCAGCAATACCGATCCAGGGATGACACTTAAGTACAGAGACTTGACCGTCTAAGGTCTGGTCGCTACAAGATGGTATCAGAGCACACGCTGACTGTAGGACGTGACCACTCGGAAAAGCCACATGATACTCTTCTCTACTCATTTCTAACTCTTCTCCATTTCTACTCTATAGATGGCGGACCCAAGGAACACGTTCACTCAACCGGATGACGACACCCCTTTCGGACGACACTTGAAGGAAATCACTAGGTACCTGAGTATCGGAATACCAAGTTTCACCGGGACCTACACCGCCACTTTGCCAGATGAGGAGCGCTGGATGATTCGAGTTCATGTCCCAGGAAGGACTTTTGCACCAGTTACCGAGCCCATCGAATTTTCCTTTGATGCACCAACCTGGAGTTTAGGAAAGAGCATGGCCGCCCACATCACTATCGGACGCATCAGCGAGGTGTACAACAAGGATCTTAAGGACACCATCTACCAAATGTGTGGATGCCGAGCTAAGCAATGGGAGATGATTTGCACCAGGAATGATAAATCTATTGCAGCCTACATCCAGGAGTTAAATCAGCACATTCGTCGTCAGGAGAACCAGATGTGTGCCAATATGATAGACATGAAAAAGGTGATGACCCGGAACATGGAGCTAGAAGAGGAACTCAAATCTACACGTGATGGACATGAAGAGGAAATTTCTGTACTACTGGAGAAGAATGAAGACCTGAAGAAGAAGCTAGTGAGATTCATGGGGGATCCCAAACCTGGGGTGGACATTCGTTCATAGGATTACATCATAATAGATGACACCGACTCCGACCCCGACAGCGATAATGAAGACAGTGATGATTATGAAGAGAAGCTGGAGCTGATATTATGGAGTCTTCCACCGATCAAAATTTCTAGTCGACCACCATACTACCATTCGTATTCTTCCATGTATATAGAAATAGTCCGCGAGATTTTGTAACGGTAGATTAGATCGATTGTATGTTTCTTGTTTGAATTGAGTGGTGTGAAATGAATGTGTTTGTCTCATGTGCATATGGGTAGTGATTCTCTTTAGACCTCATTCTATTCTGATCTCACCCCTTTAAACATATCAGATGCCTCTAAGACGTGACCCCGGATTTGCCTTCCCACCGGAGCTCACTCAGTTGATCCAACAGCAGAATGCCTTGATGCAGTTGCTAGTCCAGAACCAAGGCAATAACAACAACAACCCACTGCCACCACCTCCAGTGGACAACATAGCCCATTTTCTAAGGTTGAATCCACCGGTGTTCTCTAGTAGCACCGAGCCGATTGTTGCTGATGACTAGCTCCGTAAGATTGGAAGGGAGCTGATCACCGCAGGTTGCACAGATGCTGAGAAGGTGTATTTCGCTGCACACCAACTGGATGGACCTGCAGCCTCATGGTGGGAGAACTACACTGCCACTTTCCCCGTGGCCAATGCCACTTGGGATCAGTTTCAGCAAGCTTTCCGCACTGCACATGTCTCAACTGGAGCCATGAGTATGAAGAAGCGGGAGTTCCACAACTTACGCCAAGGGGATCATATCGTGGCGTAGTACGTGGATGAGTTCAGCAAGTTAGCACGCTACGCCCCAGATGATGTGGCCACAGATGCCGCAAAGCAGGAGAAATTTCTGGAGGGACTGAATGATGATCTGAGTATGCAGTTGATGGTAGCAACATTCACTAACTACCAGGAGCTGGTAGACAGGGCCCTCATGATTGAAAGCAAACAATAGAAGATAGAGAGCCGTAAATGGAAGTATGGATAGGGGAAGTACAACTCTGGAGCTCAGCAGAAGCCTCGCTATACCCCGTATTCGGGAGGACACGGTCATAACGATGGAGGCCATTCCCACAATGGAGGAAGTTCACACAACCACAGTGGCTCTAAGAATGGCAATGGGAGTGGAGGAAACAACAACCAGAACCGTTCCAGCCCCGCTACACCCGCTAAGAAGGATCTGAGTCACATTACTTGTTTCAAATGCGGGAAGAATGGACACTACGCCACCGAGTGTCCCGAAGCCAAGAATGGTAATGGTAATGGAAGCTCAGGAAAGAAGCCAAACCCCTTTACCAGAGGTCAAGTGAACCATATCAACGTGGATGAAGATGAAGAGTAGCCTGACGCAGTTATTGGTAAGTTTTTTTATTAAGTCATTTACAACTCTTGTTCTTTTTGACACTGGTGCATCACATTCATACATATCAAGGGGATTTGTGGATAAGTTTAAGCTGGAAACCTTAGCCCTTAGGTCACCAATGTTAGTAAGCTCACCAAGACCAGAATATATGGCTAGTCGATAGTGTTGTCACTTGCCATTGACCATAGGCAAACACGTTTTCCCCTCAGACCTCATTATTTTGGAGTCACAAGGATTGGACATCATACTAGGCATGGATTGGTTATCGAAGTATGGAGGAAACACTGATTGCGCTAGTAAGTCAATACTCCTCACCACACCAGAAGGAAAAAGGATCAAGTATGTGTCCAGGCATGCGCCAAGGAGGACCCAAGTAAATTCACTCTCGGGAGTTGTTCAGGAGGAAGTACCTGTTGTGAAGGATTATCCCGATGTGTTCCCAGAGGAATTACCAGGCATGCCACCGGATCGAGATATAGAGTTTTTGATAGAGCTGTTACCAGGCACCGAACCAATATCGAAGAGACCATATCAGATGCCCGCAAATGATCTGGAGGAGATTAAGAAGCAAATTAAGGAGTTATTGGAGAAAGGTTATATTCGACCAAGTTCATCACCATGGGGAGCCCCAGTGCTCTTAGTTGAGAAGAAGGATGGATCTTTGAGAATGGTTGTTGATTATCGTGCATTGAATGAGGTGACGATCAAGAACAAATACCCACTACCAATGTTCAATGACTTGTTTGACCAGCTGCAGGGAGCTAAAGTATTCTCCAAGATCGATCTTCGATCAGGATACCACCAGCTAAAGATCCGAGAACATGATATACCTAAGACAGGTTTCACTACAAGGTACGGGCTATATGAGTACACTGCCATGTCTTTTGGATTGACTAACGCCCCTGCCTATTTTATGAGTATGATGAATAAGGTGTTCATGGAGTTCTTGGATAAGTTTGTTGTGGTCTTCATTGATGATATATTGGTGTACTCGAAGAATGAAGAAGAACACAAGGAACATTTGCGCTTAGTTCTCGAGAAGCTCAGGGAACATCAGCTATATGCCAAGTTCAGCAAATGTGAGTTTTGGTTGAAGGAAGTTGGATTTCTCGGACATGTTATATCAGGAGAAGGTATAGCAGTAGACCCTACTAAGGTTTAATCTGTCACTGAGTGGTTGGCACCCACCTCAGTTGGTGAGATACGTAGTTTTCTTAGACTCGCAGGGTATTACCGGAGATTCATTGAGAATTTTTCCAAGATTGCGAAGCCCATGACAGAGTTATTGAAGAAGGACGTCAAGTTCAAATGGACTGAAGAATGTGAGGCTAGTTTTCAAGAGTTGAAGAAACATTTAGTTACAACCCCAGTGCTAATTCTTCCGGATATATGCAAGGACTTCCAAGTATATTGCGGCGCTTCTCGCCAGGGACTTGGAGGTGTACTTATGCAAGACGGAAAAGTTGTTTCATATGCC
Organism: Triticum aestivum; assembly: GCF_018294505.1. Classification (NCBI taxonomy): domain Eukaryota; kingdom Viridiplantae; phylum Streptophyta; class Magnoliopsida; order Poales; family Poaceae; genus Triticum; species Triticum aestivum. The sequence goes on from NC_057811.1 coordinate 376,930,713, forward strand.
TCACGTCAGCTTCGACCCCATGAGTTAAATTATGCCACGCATGATTTGGAGTTAGCAGCCGTAGTGCATGCACTCAAGACCTAGAGACATTTTCTCATTGGAAACCGTTGTGATGTATACACGGATCATAAGAGTTTGAAGTACATCTTCACGCAGATGGAGCTGAATGTCAGGCAAAGGAGATGGTTGGAGCTCATTAAGGATTATGATATGAAGTTACAATATCATCCAGGAAAGGCCAATGTTGTAGCAGACGCTTTGAGCCACAAGAGTTATGTAAATACTCTCATAACCGGAGGTTTACCGCAAGAGTTAGCCGAAGATCTCAGAGAACTTCGTTTGGAGATAGTTCCGAGAGGTTTTGTTGCAGCATTGGAAGTTCAGTCCACATTGTTGGGAAATATTCGAGAAACCCAGAAGACTGATAAGGGGATTGCGGAGATAAAGGAGAAGATGAACAAAGGAAAAGACAAAGGTTTTCGTGAGGATGAATACGGAACTTTATGGTTTGAGGATCGAATTTATGTGCCCAATGACCCAGAGATCAGGAGGTTAATTCTTCAGGAAGCTCATGACTCGCCATACTCGATTCACCCCAAAAACACCAAGATGTATTTGGATTTGAAGGAACGTTTCTGGTGGACAGGTATGAAGAAGGACATTGCCGAGTATGTAGCAGTATGCGACGTGTGTCAAAGAGTCAAGACAGAACACCAGAAGCCAGCAGGATTACTTCAGCCCATGCCGATACCCGAATGGAAGTGGGATAAGCTTGGCATGGATTTCATCACCGGATTACCCAGGACACGATCAGGATATGACTCCATCTGGGTAGTAGTTGATCGCTTGACCAAAGTGGCTCACTTTATCCTCGTGAAAACCACTTATACTAGCGGAAGTTGGCCAAGATATATATGACCAGGATCGTATGTCTGCACGGAGTTCCGAGGACCATCGTATCAGATAGAGGAACACAATTTACCTCGAAGTTTTGGAATCAGTTGCACCAGACTTTGGGTACCAGGCTAGAGTTCAGTACAGCCTTTCATCCGCAGATAGATGGACAGACCGAGAGAGTCAATCAGAATCTGGAGGACATGTTGAGAGCTTGTGTGCTGGATTATGATCTAGTTGGGATCATAATTTGCCTTACGCAGAGTTCTCGTACAACAACACCTACCAGGCTAGTTTGAAGATGGCCCCTTTTGAAGCTTTGTATGGAAGGAGGTGCAGGACACCATTGATGTGGGATGAAGTTGGAGACCTCAGTTGTTCGGACCAGATTTAATCAAAGAGTCTGAAGAGAAGGTTAAGTTGATTCGTGATAGACTGAAGGTAGCTTAGTCCAGACAGAAAAGTTATGCTGGCCCTAAACGCAAGGAGGTAGCCTATGAGGTCGGAGACAGAGCATATCTTCGTGTGTCACCACTTTGAGGAGTTAAACGATTTGGAGTTAAGGTAAAGTTAGCCCCAAGGTTTGTAGGACCATACCGAGTTTTGGAGCATATGGGAGAAGTGGCCTACGAGTTGGAGTTACCCGAAGGATTGTCAGGAGTTCATGATGTGTTTCATGTTTCCTAGTTGAAGAAGTCCCATGCAGAGATGGCTGATATTCCTCTGAGAGATATAGTGCCCCTGGAAGAAATTGAGTTGGAGAGTGACCTAACCTACGAGGAGCAACCCGTCAAGATTCTCGAGTTTGCCAGCCGAGTTACACGCAACAAGGTCATCAAGTTTTGCAAAGTTCAATGGAGTCACCATACTGAGGAAGAAGCCACCTGGGAGCGAGAAGAAGACCTACGGAAAGACCACCCGCACCTATTTGCTAGCCAACCCGAATCTCGAGGGCGAGATTCATCTTAAGGGGGGTAGGTTTGTAACATCCCAATTTTCAATTTGGATGCTAATCATCAGGTCATCATATGCATCCATGATTCTTGCATTTTGGATTGGGTTTATTTGGATGTTTTGATCCAAGAGACCTTAAGCAACTCAAGGACCATTTGAGAGAGTTGGAGGTTTTCATAAAATTTCATTCTTGAGTTTCAAAAATTGGTAAAATTGGATCAAGGTGATTTTTGTTTGAAATTATTTTTCCATATATTTCAAAATAAATAAAATAATGAGAGAAGATAATATGACTTCTTCAAAACAGAGGAAATAATGGAAATTTAATTTTAAATAAAAAATATATTTTATTTTATTTTTATTTGAGATTCTATTCGGTTAAATTAGGAAAAATTGCATTTTAGCCCAGAAAAATGTTCATGTTGTCCAGAATATTAGGAGAGGACCGTGAAAATTATTTTTGGGATTTCAGGATTTTTTTTATTTTTTCGTTCGGCGAAATTATTTTTAAAAATATCCGAGCCGGGCCGGCCTAGCTAGCGACAGGCCGTGGCCCAGCTCGCTGCCGCCTCGTCTCCGTCTCCGGGACAGAATCCCGCAAGCCGCTGCCGCCAGAGTCCCACCCGGACTCCTCCTCCCCGCCGCTTGCCCCCTCCCCCAAGCACACCCCCCGGCCCCTTCAAATAGGGCCGAGGCCGGGCCTCTCCTCCCCACTGAGCCACCCCGCCGCCGCAGCCGATGTTGCCGCCGCCTGTGCTCACCGCCGCTTGCGCCGCTCCGCCGCACCACCCCGCGCCGCCCCGCCGCCTTCCCCACGCCGCGAAGCCGCTGCCGTCGCTGCCACCCCGCCTCGCCGGAGAAATCCGTCGCCGGTTCATCTCACCCAAACCGGTATAAACCGAGAAAACTCGTCGTTTTTGTTAAGTTTGGTTTTTCTTTTAGATCGGTTTTATTTTTAGGTTTTGTTAAATAGCGAGCGTTCACCTGTTTAGATCTGTTAACGAACGATTTCGTTCGTTAGTTTCTATTAGCGAACGTTCGTTCGTTAGATTTTTCTTTTTCTTTTTATTTTTGGTCAGGGATCTATGTGTAATTATTTTCTTCGCCGATTAGTCCCTGATCTTCAAACCCTCACTACTTTTTGCTCGTTTATCCAAATCCAGTGAAACCAACGCCAAAATCTTCGTCTCGATCCCCTCTATCCAGATAATCAACTTGAACATGATTTTGAAAATTTAAAAATTTGGTTTCAAGAAGATTTGAATTCAGACTTTTTTTTATCGTAGTTTGAGTTTCGTAACTCCGATTCGATTGATTCTTTTTGCAACTTGAAGCTCTTCACTTGAAATTTATGTTTAGATCTTTTATTTTGGTTTTACCTTTGCATCTTATGCTTGAGTGCTTATGTATGCTATTGTTTATTCACGATAGAGTTTCCGGAGTGCGAGGCTTGCTACTAGGAATCTCTAGGGTTTTCTGATTGTCAGCAAGTTAAGTAACACTTTGATCATATCCCTTTATTACCCAGTTTTATGCATTAGATTCAACCCTCAAACATTGCATGAGTAGGATTTGATAACATGTGGGTACTTGGGAAGTAGTTGATGAGGTAGGAACCTATTGTCTTTTATTCAAACCCTGGGTGTTATTACGTTATGCTTATGCTGTTTTGCTATGCTCGTAGACGTGGATTGGTATGTGAGAATCATGCAAGTTGTGACAGATAATAACTAAGGGAAAATTAAGGTGGCTACTTTAATACACATCTGGGTGGAATGGTTGGGGTACCTCGAGCAATCTAGTGTTTTTCTAGGATATCCCGGAGTACCCTTGTGATCATCATTTGGTTTGCCACGCAGGCTCAAAGGGATCATAAGATTATTTATGCTAGAAACTTCAATGTGCAGCCACAAGCCATTATGGGCTCTGGCATAGTTGAGTATGTTGCATGACCTCTTTCGGTGGTAGGCTAGCATATGTAGGGGAAGTAGGTGGTACTGTCTACCTAGAGTAAAGAGTTAATGCTTCGGAAAGACTATGTCTCGATCATCCGTTTCTCAAACACCATGTAGTATGAGAAAATTCAACGGAGGTGATCGATTCTTGTGGGGAAAAGTGCGCAAACCTCTGCAAAGTGTACAAACTAATCATGGTTAGCCGTATCCCTGGTTATGGACATCTTGAGTATCTGGTACTTGGATTATTGATTTGATCTCATCACTTTACTTAATAAAATTGTTGGGTTATAATTATTATTTTGGTATTGAGTTGGAGGAACCTTCTCAATATGGACATAAACATTATAGTTAAATAAAATCTATTCCTTTGTTGTAGCGAAAAATTGGCTTTATGCAAAGGATAACCTTAGAGCCTCCACCAGCCAATAACCTATGCGGGGCCCCCTCTGGGGAACTGTTTGAGTTTTAGCATCGACCCCATTTCCTTTTGATCGTATTACGCTTGACTCGCTGCAAAACATTTCGCTTTCTGCGCCACGCTCGTACGTGGTTTACACTCCTAGCCTTTCATCTGACTTTGCCATCGGGCAATTGTTTGTTTTCAACTAGATTGGATTCCGAACCAAGAAAGATAGGCAACTTTCACTTGAAAGAAAGGAGCTTTAGAACTCTTGTATTCCACCGAATAAGAATAAGAATAAGAATAAGAATAAGAGCAAGAAGGGGCTATCTTTGTGAAGGGATCGGCACCAGAAAGTAGATCATATGGCCTTTCTTTCGCCAAAATCAAGTAAAGCCCCGGCCCAAGAAATGCAGCAAAGCATGTCGTCTTTGGTTTGGAGCTAAATTCCCGGATGTATAGGCTTGATCGAGTGCCTTACCTGAAATCGACGATATAAAGTGGGCTCTTTAGCTTGCTCCGACAGAGGTCTCCTTCTCCCTTAGCAGCGAGACCAGTCCCTACCTCTTTTCAATCAATCTTTCATAACGTATGCCTTTTCTACGCCTAAAACAAGTTCATGTCTCTCCTCTCTGAAGTCAGACCTTATTGAAAAGTAGTACGCTTTCTTTCGTGGTGTTCAGGATCCCATGCTTTGTAGTTCACGCATGGCTTTCTCTAACGAAGCTAATGCCGAAAATTAAAGACCTTAAACAGAAAGACACAGGAGGTGGCGAAAAACGAAAAAAGAGAAAGAGCTTACAAACTTCTCTGAACCCGGTAGCCAGTGGAGCCCTTATTCATGGGTTAGGGACTAGCATTGAACAAAGTTGGTGACAGCCGAAGAAAAAGTGAAAGGGCAAGTAAATAATCTAATCATGCGGGTAAGCAGCAAAAAAAGAATAAAAGTAACGCGCCCTACCTGTTAGTAAAGTAAGGCCTTCCAGAGCCTATCTAACACAGACATACATGCGGATGAGGACACAGAAATAAATGGACGTTGATCCGGTACTGAAATTGCATAGCAAAAAATGCAATATGTTCATACTTGATGAAACGCACATCATCCAATTCATGATTTAAGAACAAGAGAACGAGATATTGACATTTTTTACATCTGTAACTACATTCTCACATTTCTTTTTTGATCTCATGACTTTTTATGCGATCGGAAAACGAATGAAATCAGAAAGATAGGCGGACGACTTGACCATAAGGTCGGATGTTTCCGTGAGCAGTAAGCAGCGGATCTCCCCTTTTTGGGGGAAAGCTGGTTAAACAAAACTAGGGATAGCTAGCAGGTATTTTCTAAAGGTTCAAAAAGAAGGTATTTCAAAAGGGCTTTGGCAAAGGAGGTTCACCTTGCCTGCTTTCCTTGTCCTCCGTTCATCGATATCCTATACTGGATACCTTTGCCTTTTCCGAGTGGAGGCAGTAGGCAATTCTTTAAGTAGCTCGTATTACGCTTGAGTAGGCTCGTAGGCGTAATTCGTATTCATATTTGTTATTGGCGTACGTAATTTCCTTACTACGTCTATCGCTCGTAGGAATATCTCGAAATAGGAATCGTAGTCCTCGTATGTACATCTTTCGTATTGTGAGAAAGCACCTATGCCGCTAGAAATAGTAGCGCCTTGAAGAAGGCGTTCCAGGTTCTTTTTCCCCTGGTTTGTATCAGAGCTGACCACTGATAATAGGAAAAATTAAACATTTGGAACATCTGGTATTTGTTCATTGCTCTATAGTGTTATTGTCGTGGGATTGTCACGGCAAATGTCCTAGTGTGAGGACTTAGTCATGGAGCCATCATACTAGGTTAGCTTAAAGGGGTTAAATGGGACAAAGGACAGAGGAGTTTATACTGGTTCGGCCCCTTGCATTGAAGGTAAAGGCCTAATCCAGTTTGAGGTGGTATTACTTATGTTTCGATTACGAGGGAGCGAATACGCTTGACCTAGCTTTCGATCTGTTGTCTCTCGCCCCAAACCGCCGCCGGGTCGTCCCTTTATATACACAGGTTGACGCCCGCGGCTTACAGAGTCCCGCCGGCTCATAACAATGTGTCTGGCTCGGTGACCAAATATACATGCCTTATAATACAAGTCATACATACATGGCGGTATACACTTATGGGCTTTAAGCCGCCTCTGGTCTCTGGGCCTTTAAACGAGTCTTCATAGTGAACTGCCATCTTAAACATCTTTATAGGCTTTATCTTGATGGACCGCCATGGCTTAACCTGGCCCCTCCTGGGCGGGTTAACCCAATAATTATATCCCCAACATTAGGCCCCAGGTTGATTTGAACTTGTTCATGTCAATCCTCAACACTTAGAAAAAATCTTCTTCGCTTATCCTCGCAAGATATTGTAACCTGCCATGATGTCATATCCTGGAATTACGGAAAACCGCCATGACATCATCTGTCATTAATTTCGCACAATACCCAGTGTATCTTTAACATACCCTTATCTTTTAATAACCTCCCAAAAATCGAGTCGTCTGATTAGTTGGACAATCATTCTTTGGCCTCCTCGTTTTTCACGACCACCTGTTACCCTTCTCCTTATAAATAGGGTCAGGCAGCCATCTTTCCATTTCCCCCTCTTTCCTTCTCGTCTTCCACCTCTCTCCGTGACGCATCTGCACGTCTGAGCACTGCCACCGCCGCGAAGCTCATCGTTGTCCTCGACCTCGGTCGCTGCATCGACCTGAACGAGATCAGAACAGCTGCGGCACCTCTCCATTGTCCAGTGGATCCAGTAAGTACTTCTCCTTCCCCCACCTTTAGATTGCATTAGGGTTTCTTGCAAGTTCGTCGGAGTTCATCCTTGTTCTTCGCTGTATCTTATGACTTTGATTCAATCTTAGCACTCCTTCAATATGGTGGCAGCTGTGATACTTGCTTTTGCTAATAAACCATCTCCGTCGCGTAAGAAAAAACCAATCTAAACATATGAACTACTCGAGCACTGTAATTTAGGTCAGAAATATTTTCCATTATCCGAAGTGTCGCAGATCCGAAATCCTAGCATCAATCTGCGAAACCTGTTTGCTTCAACACTTAGTAGAATTTGCTCTTTGAATATCATTGTTGTCATGGTGGCTTACATCACTGGTTTATAGCTATCTATATATCATTAGGCCCCACTTAAGCCGCCAATCTGAATACACATTGTAATGTTTACCTCTGGCTTAATAAATCAACTTAAACCGGCAAAAAATTCTTTCTTTTAGGCTTCTTCCTTCACAATGCCGCCGAAGACAGTCACCTCATGTAATTGGGTTCCCTCAATTGTTACTGAGAACACGCTCAAAGACTTTGTCAAAATCGGCTTTTTACCAGCAAAAGACATCATGCATTGGCGTGCCCCAAAACCAAGCGAAGAAAAACCTCACCCAAAAGATGGTGAAGTCATCGTTTTTACTGATCACATGAATCGGGGCTTCTCACCACCCGGGTCAAAAAAATTCGAGACATTCTGCACTTCTTTCAACTCTATCCTCAAGACATCGGACCCAATTCCGTGTCAAACATTTGCAATTTTCAAGTTTTCTGTGAAGTATACCTTCAAGAGGAGCCCAGTGTTGAACTTTTCAGGGAATATTTTTACTTGAACCGCCAAAATGAGTTTACGAACGGACCCAGCTTGGAACTCGGTGGTATCTCAATTCAACAAAGAAGAGATGCTATCTTCCCTTATGCTCGCTTGCCGAGTCACCCTAAAGATTGGAACCAGACATGGTTTTACTGCAAAGATACCTCTCCGGCTGATGAGAATCCATTGCCGGTTATCGTGCTCAGCGTCTCGACCCACATTATCGTCTTCCCGAAATGCTTACCGCTGTTGAACGTAAAAAGCTTGCCCCCACCATTGCAAAGGTTAAAGCTCTACTGGGAAATGGGTTAACTGGCATTGACTTGGTTCGGTGTTGGGTTTCTTGGCGGATCATACCCTTGAGTCACCGGTCCAGCTTAATGTGTACTTACACGGGTGGTATAAAGGATCCACTGTGCCATAGCTCTGTGTGTTTAACTGACGAAGCAATCAATGAAATGACAAAGACCCTTCTGAATGAAGAATTGGAAGACTGCAGCAAAGTGGGTCTGAACCCTTTCTGCAAACTTAACCCGCCACCAGATGTGAGTCTTTAAATCTCTTACTTTTACCTCATTATTTGAATATTGCCTTAACTCAACTCTGATAACTTCACAAGCTAAATCTTATTTTTGGAAAAAGCAATATGATCATGAAGCTGCCGAAAAGGCCAGGGCTACCAAGAAAGCCGCCAAGAAGACTGCCAAGAGAAACAAGAAGAAACCAAGTGCTTCCAATATGTTTGAACTGAATGACAGTTCTGAGTCGGAGGTAGCCCTTGAATCCCTTGGCTCCTTTTTCAATTATCTTATTGACACTGATTATTGTCAGGATGACACGGGGGCCAGCCAAGCAGTTAAAGAAGAGGTAATGATTATTTCCTCTGATTCAGAGCCTTTGCCAAGACAGAAATTTTGACGGGTAACCCGGAAAGTAAGCTTTTCACACCCCTTAGCTCATTTGGATCCTCACTTTCTTTTGAAGCAACAGCAACACGAGAACCGGCGACAGACTCGGACCAGCGGAGGTGAAGAATTATCCTCCAGCTTACCGAATACCCTAATTCCGCGGAAACGCCGAAACAAGGTCCTTCTAAACTTAAACTCTTTTTACCCACTGGCGGGTCACATTTTCCAGCCACTTAATTCTTTTGATTCAAATGATCAGGAAGCTTCTCGCTCTTCTTCCAATGAATCATCACAGACCCAGCTGCCGGCTTTCAAAACTGCCCCTGGGTAACAACAATTACTTTGTATCCTCAATCTTCTTATACTCTTATACTTATACTGACTTGTCATAAACCATGCAGTGGACAAGCAAAGCCTAGTAAGAAGGCAGGGGTGACCAAGCCGGCTGAAGATCCTAAATTCCATGAGTCGGAGCAGCAAGTCCCAGCATCAGACACTTCTGAAAAACAACCGGAAGAACCTGCTCATGAAGCCCCTCCAGAAATCGCTGATCTCTCCCATGACCATACATATATCAATCCTTTGAACACCGAATCCTCGAGCCCACTTAAGCCGCCAGAAGAACATGGTGAAGATGTTACACTACTGTAGGATGCTGCTAACGCAACACTATGATCATAGACCCTTCGAGAAACTGTGTGCGATGCCATAATCACAAACGGTGCTGTATGAAAACCGTCAGAAATGTGTAAAATGTTTGCGGTGACAGATGCATAAAACACGGTTCAGGTTTTAGTTGCATGTGCGATGAAGGGCATACGGTTCAGTTCAATGAACTGTTTGCGATGAGGAGGAACAAAAGAAATGGGCAGCCAGATGAAGACGTGTGCGATACACAGCATACGGTTCACTCGGATGAACTGTTTGTGGTTAGGCAACACAAAAGAAACGGTCAGCCAGATCAAGTTGCGTGTGATTGAGGGCATACACTTCAGAAGGATTAGCAGTTTGCGATTAGGCAACAGAACAGAACTGGGCCAGCCAGATCAAAGTGTCTGAGATTGATGGCATACACTTCACATGGATGAACTGTTTGCGATTAGCCACAACAAACTGAAACAGTTAGATAGATCAATGTGTGTGCGCTAGACGGGCACACACATTCTAATTAAAAGAACCATGCGCGATGGTGCTGACATTGCCTATTGCGGTGCACCCTATGGTGCAAACGCCACGTACGCGGCCGAGAAGGCGTACGTGCCCACGTTACGCCTTCCGGGAATAGTGCCGCACTTATAACCGTCAGTAAATTTTGAGCATGCATCCTGTCACATTCCAAATTGCAAACCTGTTCACGCCGATCAAAACCTAAACGGTTTCCCACTTAGGAGCGTATTACTATGCGGTTATAAATACTACTACTCCAAGATGACTGCACATTCCCTCCTCAACTCCTCATCCACAAAAAGTCAAAAACAAACAAGTCATTCATCATCGTTCCCTTGCGTCCGCCATGGCCAGCGTGAGTTTTGGGTCGAGAGATTGCCACCAGGGAGAGGTGAGCCTGGAAGCGGGAGCACGAGAGATGTCCCGCCACGCCGCGATAGCAGCCAACATGTCTTGCCGCACGGCCATAGCAGTAGAGAGGTCCCGCCGCACCGCCGAAGCAGCACGGAGGACCCGCCGCACCGTCGATGCAGCAGACTGGTCTGGCCGCACCGTGGAAGCAGAAGGGATGTCCCGCCGTGCCGCGAATGCAGCAGAGATGTCCTCCCTTGCCACGGCGGCCTGGGAAAATGCCTCGCGGGCAGGCGAGGACTCTTACAGGCGCATGCGTGCCCTCGTCCTTAGGCAGATGGATCAGATCTGCAGGTGGGCTAGGTTGCAGGATGACCTGCAAGCCTTGTTTGAACAGTCTACCGACGTCATCATGCAACTAAATGAGAGCAATGCCAAGCTCCGGGCCGAGCGTGACCTGCTGAGGGCGAAGATCGTCGGAAGTGCAGAGCAGCAGGAGCAGACCACTGCCTTGTTGAAGAGGACCGGCGTCATCGTCGAGAAACTTATGGACGAGAATTCCATGCTGCGCAACGAGCGCGGAAGGCTGGTGGAGGAATCCGTGGATGCTCTCAACCAGCATCTTGAGGACAAGAAAGTGCTCGTCGCCGCCAGCCGCGGAGACTAGTTGTCTTCCTTCTTCTTTTGCCCTTGTGTATATCGGGCGTTGCCGCATGTGGCTTTTTTTAATTATGTTTTAAAATATGTAAGACAATTATTATCCAATGTCATCGTCCTTATATTCATCATGCTTGCTATAAGTCGCAGTCGATGCTATATAGGTCCATCGGATCTTACATCAAGATCCGCGGATAACTTTCTTTTCAGATTTTCATTTTTCTCTCTTAAATCTCAGTCCAGTGAGACATATAGCCACGCCGTAGAACAGGTGCTCAGGCGCCATTAATGGAGATGTTGGGAGGGAGGTGCGCGGCGGGTAGCTATCAAAAGGGCTCTCCTCCCGATGAGCACGCGTAGGGGTCTGATTGCACGCCTCCCGTACTCAAATACCTACCCCGCACGGCACCTCCTAGCCAATAAAAAAAGGGGACACGTGGCCGCACGTAATTGGTAAGTCGAACGCCCATGGTTTCAATAATAATCGTGTTTCCGATTTGTAACGTGACATCACTTGCTCCAAAATAGCTTTGTTGATTGTCAATGTGTGCGCCTTCGCAAATCGGACAGAAAAATTACCACAGCATGTTGGTGGCATGTCATGAGACCATACCAAGTTTCATGATTTTCAGGCGTGTTTTGGAATTACAGGAATTACAAAACCAGGTTTCTCAATTTTCCGGCCGAGCCACGACGCCCAGATGTTTGAGTTTCAATCCCATCTCTTTCATGGGACCTAGAAATTCACCCAAGGACACACATGTGATTTTTCAAACAACTTTGGTGCACTGCAGCATGTGCTTGTAGTTCAAATTTGAATTATGCACATTAAATGATTAGAAACTCAATTAATGTATAAACAAGGCCAAACGAACCCGGAATAATTCCAAAATTTAGCATGGTACTCCTATTTGGTCTAATCTGGCTGTGTAAAAAAGGCGGGAGAAGGTAGTGTACGTGTGTCGTTTCGCACACGGAGGTGACACGTTCCCTCTCGGAACCACGAGCCTTCTTGAGGGAAGCTCCGGTTTGGAAGAAGCTTACACCAAAGATTGTCTCAATTCGGCCAAAAAATTACCGCAGCATGTTGGTGCCATGTCATGAGACCATGCCAAGTTTCATGATTTCCCAGCGTGTTTTGGAATAACAAGAATTTAAAAACCAAGTTTCTCAATCTTTCTGGCCGAGCCACGGCGCCAAGATGTTTGAATTTCACTCCAATCTCTTGCATGGGACCTAGAAATTCACCCAAGGACACAAATATGATTTTTCAAACAACTTTGGTGCACTAGAGCCTATGCTTGTAGTTCAAATTTGAATTATGCACACTAAATGCCCAGAAACTCAATTAATGTATAAAAAAGGCAAAACGAGCCCGGAATAATTCCAAAATTAAGCACGGTACTTCTATTTGGTCAAATCTGGCTGTGTAAAAAAATTAAGGCGGGAGAAGGCAGTGTACGTATGTCGTTTCGCACACGGAGGTGACACGTTCCCTCTTGGAACCACGAGCCTTCTTGAGGGAAGTTCCGGTTTGCAATAACCTTAGACCAAAGCTTGTGCCAATTGGGCCAAAAACATTACCGCAGCATGTTGGTGCCATGTCATGACACCATGCCAAGTTTCATGATTTCCAGGCGTGTTTTGGAATTATAGGAATTAGAAAACCAAGTTTCTCAATCTTTCCAGCCGAGCCATGACGCCCAGATGTTTGAATTTCACTCCAATCTCTTGCATGGGACCTAGAAATTCACCCAAGGACACACATGTGATTTTTCAAACAACTTTGGTGCACTGGAGCCTGTGCTTGTAGTTCAAATTTGAATTATGCAATTCAATGCCTAGAAACTCAATTAATGTATCAAAAAGGCCAAATAAACCCGGAATAATTCCAAAATTTAGCACGGTACTTCTAGTTGGTCTAATCTACCTGTGTAAAAAAATTAAGGCGGGAGAAGGCGGTGTACGTATGTCGTTTCGCACACGGAGGTGACACGTTCCCTCTTGGAACCACGAGCCTTCTTCAGGGAAGCTCCGGTTTGCAAGAAGCTTACACCAAAGCTTGTCCCAATTCGGCCAAAAAATTACCGCAGCATGTTGGTGCCATGTCATGACACCATGCCAAGTTTCATGATTTCCACGCGTCTTTTGGAATTACAGGAATTAAAAAACCAAGTTCTCAATCTTTCCGGCCGAGCCACGACGCCTAGATGTTTGAATTTCACTCCAATCTCTTGCATGGGACCTAGAAATTCACCCAAGGACACACTTGTGATTTTTCAATCAACTTTGGTGCACTAGAGCCTGTGCTTGTAGTTCAAATTTGAATTATGCACATTAAATGCCCAGAAACTCAATTAATGTATAAAAAAGGCCAAACGAGCCCGGAATAATTCCAAAATTTAGCACGGTACTTCTATTTGGTCTAATCTTCCTATGTAAAAAAATTAAGGCGGGAGAAGGCATTGTACGTATGTCGTTTCGCACACGGAGGTGACATGTTCCCTCTCGGAACCACGAGCGTTCTTGAGGGAAGGTCCGATTTGCAAGAAGCTTACACCAAAGCTTGTGCCAATTCGGCCAAAAAAATTACCGCAACATGTTGGTGCCATGTCACGAGACCATGCCAAGTTTTATGATTTTCAGGCGTGTTTTGGAATTACAGGAATTACAAAACCAAGTTTCTCAATCTTTCCGGCCGAGCCACGATGCCCAGACGTTTGAATTTCACTCCAATCTCTTGCATGGGACCTAGAAATTCACCCAAAGACACACAAGTGATTTTTCAAACAACTATGGTGCACTGGAGCCTCTGCTTGTAGTTCAAATTTGAATTATGCACATTAAATGCCCAGAAATTCAATTAATGTATAAAAAGGCCAAAAAAACCCGGAATAATTCCAAAATTTAGCACGGTACTTCTATTTGGTCTAATCTGCCTGTGTGAAAAAATTAACGCTCGAGAAGGCAGTGTACGTATGTCGTTTCGCACACGGAGTTGACACGTTCCCTCTCGGAACCACGAGCCTTCTTGAGGGAAGCTCCGGTTTGCAAGAATCTTACACCAAAGCTTGTCCCAATTCGGCCAAAAAAATTACCGCAGCATGTTGGTGCCTTGTCATGACACCATGCCAAGTTTCATGATTTCCAGGCGTGTTTTGGAATTACAGGAATTAAAAAACCAAGTTCTCAATCTTTCCGGCCGAGCCACGATGCCTAGATGTTTGAATTTCACTCCAATCTCTTGCATGGGACCTAGAAATTCACCCAAGGACACACATGTGATTTTTCAAACAACTTTGGTGCACTGGAGCCTGTGCTTGTAGTTCAAATTTGAATTATGCACATTAAATTCCCAGAAACTCAACTAATGTATAAAAAAGGCCAAACGAGCCCAGAATAATTCCAAAATTTACCACGGTACTTCTGTTTGGTCTAATCTGCCTATGTAAAAAATTAAGGCAAGAGAAGGCAGTGTACGTATGTCGTTTCGCACACGGAGGTGACATGTTCCCTCTCGGAACCACGAGCCTTCTTGAGGGAAGGTCCGGTTTGCAAGAAGCTTACACCAAAGCTTGTCCCAATTCGGCCAAAAAAAATTAGCGCAACATGATGGTGCCATGTCATGAGACCATGCCAAGTTTCATGATTTTCAGGCGTGTTTTGGAATTACAGGAATTAAAAAACCAAGTTTCTGAATATTTCCGGCCGAGCCACGACGCCCAGATGTTTGAATTTCACTCCAATCTCTTGCATGGGACCTACAAATTCACCCAAGGACACACATGTGATATTTCAAACAACTTTGGTGCACTGGAGCCTGTGCTTGTAGTTCAAATTTGAATTATGCACATTAAATGCCCAGAAACTCAATTAATGTATAAAAATACCAAACGAACCCGGAATAATTCCAAAATTTAGCACGGTACTTCTATATGGTCTAATCTGCCTGTCTAAAAAATTAAGGCGGGAGAAGGCATTGTACGTATGTCGTTTCGCACACGGAGGTGACACGTTCCCTCTTGGAACCACGAGCGTTCTTGAGGGAAGCTCCGGTTTGCAAGAAGCTTACACCAAAGCTTGTCCCAATTCGGACAAAAAAATTCCGCAGCATGTTGGTGCCATGTCATGACACCATGCCAAGTTTCATGATTTCTAGGCGTGTTTTGGAATTACAGGAATTAAAAAACCAAGTTCTCAATCTTTCCGGCCGAGCCACGATGCCTAGATGTTTGAATTTCACACCAATCTCTTGCATGGGACCTAGAAATTCACCCAAGGACACACATGTGATTTTTCAAAGAACTTTGGTGCACTGGAGCCTGTGCTTGTAGTTCAAATTTGAATTATGCACATGAAATGCCCAGAAACTCAATTAATGTTAAAAAAACCAAATGAGCCCGGAATAATTCCAATATTTGGTACGGTACTTCTATTTGGTCTAATCTGCCTATGTAAAAAAATTAAGGCGGGAGAAGGTAGTGTACGTATGTCGTTTCGCACACGGAGGTGACATGTTCCCTCTCGGAACCACGAGCCTTCTTGAGGGAAGGTCCGGTTTGCAAGAAGCTTACACCAAAGCTTGTCCCAATTCGGCCAAAAAAATTACCGCAACATGTTGGTGCCATGTCACGAGACCATGCCAAGTTTCATGATTTTCAGGCGTGTTTTGGAATTACAGGAATTACAAAACCAAGTTTCTCAATCTTTCCGGCCGAGCCACGATGCCCAGACGTTTGAATTTCACTCCAATCTCTTGCATGGGACCTAAAATTCACCCAAAGACACACAAGTGATTTTTCAAACAACTATGGTGCACTGGAGCCTCTGCTTGTAGTTCAAATTTGAATTATGCACATTAAATGCCCAGAAATTCAATTAATGTATAAAAAGGCCAAAAAACCCGGAATAATTCCAAAATTTAACACGATACTTCTATTTGGTCTAATCTGCCTGTGTGAAAAAATTAACGCTCGAGAAGGCAGTGTACGTATGTCGTTTCGCACACGGAGGTGACACGTTCCCTCTCGGAACCACGAGCCTTCTTGAGGGAAGCTCCGGTTTGCAAGAAGCTTACACCAAAGCTTGTCCCAATTCGGCCAAAAAAATTACCGCAACATGTTGTTGCCTTGTCATGACACCATGCCAAGTTTCATGATTTCCAGGCGTGTTTTGGAATTACAGGAATTAAAAAACAAAGTTCTCAATCTTTCCGGCCGAGCCACGCCGCCTAGATGTTTGAATTTCACTCCAATCTCTTGCATGGGACCTAGAAATTCACCCAAGGACACACATGTGATTTTTCAAACAACTTTGGTGCACTGGAGCCTGTGCTTGTAGTTCAAGTTTGAATTATGCACATTAAATGCCCAGAAACTCAATTAATGTATAAAAAAGGCCAAACGAGCCCAGAATAATTCCAAAATTTAGCACGGTACTTCTGTTTGGTCTAATCTGCCTATGTAAAAAATTAAGGCAAGAGAAGGCAGTGTACGTATGTCGTTTCGCACACGGAGGTGACATGTTCCCTCTCGGAACCACGAGCCTTCTTGAGGGAAGGTCCGGTTTGCAAGAAGCTTACACCAAAGCTTATCCCAATTCGGCCAAAAAAACTAGCGCAACATGATGGTGCCATGTCATGAGACCATGCCAAGTTTCATGATTTTCACGCGTGATTTGGAATTGCAGGAATTAAAAAACCTAGTTTCTGAATATTTCCGGCCGAGCCACCACGCCCAGATGTTTGAATTTCACTCCAATCCCTTGCATGGGACCTACAAATTCACCCAAGGACACACATGTGATATTTCTAGCATCTTTGGTGCACTGGAGCCTGTGCTTGTAGTTCAAATGTAAATTATGCACATTAAATGCCCAGAAACTCAATTAATGTAGAAAAAAGGCCAAACGTACCAGGAATAATTCCAAAATTTAGCACGATACTTCTACTTGGTCTAATCTGCCTGTCTAAAAAAATTAAGGCGGGAGAAGGCATTGTACGTATGTCGTTTCGCACACGGAGGTGACACGTTCCCTCTTGGAACCACGAGCGTTCTTGAGGGAAGCTCCGGTTTGCAAGAATCTTACACCAAAGCTTGTCCCAATTCGGCCAAAAAAATTACCGCAGCATGTTGGTGCCTTGTCATGACACCATGCCAAGTTTCATGATTTCCAGGCGTGTTTTGGAATTACAGGAATTAAAAAACCAAGTTCTCAATCTTTCCGGCCGAGCCACGATGCCTAGATGTTTGAATTTCACTCCAATCTCTTGCATGGGACCTAGAAATTCACCCAAGGACACACATGTGATTTTTCAAACAACTTTGGTGCACTGGAGCCTGTGCTTGTAGTTCAAATTTGAATTATGCACATTAAATTCCCAGAAACTCAACTAATGTATAAAAAAGGCCAAACGAGCCCAGAATAATTCCAAAATTTACCACGGTACTTCTGTTTGGTCTAATCTGCCTATGTAAAAAATTAAGGCAAGAGAAGGCAGTGTACGTATGTCGTTTCGCACACGGAGGTGACATGTTCCCTCTCGGAACCACGAGCCTTCTTGAGGGAAGGTCCGGTTTGCAAGAAGCTTACACCAAAGCTTGTCCCAATTCGGCCAAAAAAAATTAGCGCAACATGATGGTGCCATGTCATGAGACCATGCCAAGTTTCATGATTTTCAGGCGTGTTTTGGAATTACAGGAATTAAAAAACCAAGTTTCTGAATATTTCCGGCCGAGCCACGACGCCCAGATGTTTGAATTTCACTCCAATCTCTTGCATGGGACCTACAAATTCACCCAAGGACACACATGTGATATTTCAAACAACTTTGGTGCACTGGAGCCTGTGCTTGTAGTTCAAATTTGAATTATGCACATTAAATGCCCAGAAACTCAATTAATGTATAAAAATACCAAACGAACCCGGAATAATTCCAAAATTTAGCACGGTACTTCTATATGGTCTAATCTGCCTGTCTAAAAAATTAAGGCGGGAGAAGGCATTGTACGTATGTCGTTTCGCACACGGAGGTGACACGTTCCCTCTTGGAACCACGAGCGTTCTTGAGGGAAGCTCCGGTTTGCAAGAAGCTTACACCAAAGCTTGTCCCAATTCGGACAAAAAAATTCCGCAGCATGTTGGTGCCATGTCATGACACCATGCCAAGTTTCATGATTTCTAGGCGTGTTTTGGGATTACAGGAATTAAAAAACCAAGTTCTCAATCTTTCCGGCCGAGCCACGATGCCTAGATGTTTGAATTTCACTCCAATCTCTTGCATGGGACCTAGAAATTCACCCAAGGACACACATGTGATTTTTCAAAGAACTTTGGTGCACTGGAGCCTGTGCTTGTAGTTCAAATTTGAATTATGCACATGAAATGCCCAGAAACTCAATTAATGTTAAAAAAACCAAATGAGCCCGGAATAATTCCAATATTTGGCACGGTACTTCTATTTGGTCTAATCTGCCTATGTAAAAAAATTAAGGCGGGAGAAGGTAGTGTACGTATGTCGTTTCGCACACGGAGGTGACATGTTCCCTCTCGGAACCACGAGCCTTCTTGAGGGAATGTCCGGTTTGCAAGAAGCTTACAGCAAAGCTTGCCCCAATTCGGCCAAAAAAATTAGCGCAACATGATGGTGCCATGTCATGAGACCATGCCAAGTTTCATGATTTTCAGGCGTGTTTTAGAATTACAGGAATTAAAAAACCAAGTTTCTGAATATTTCCGGCCGAGCCACGACGCCCAGATGTTTGAATTTCACTCCAATCTCTTGCATGGGACCTACAAATTCACCCAAGGACACACATGTGATATTTCAAACAACTTTGGTGCACTGGAGCCTGTGTGTAACATCCCAAATTTTCAATTTGGAATGTTATACATAGAGCATCATTTGCATGTGATGTTTTGTTGCATTTTGACAAATCCTCGATAAATCCTAAGCAACTCAAGGACCCTCGGAGAGAGTTGGGGATTTTCTCGAATTTTCTTATTTGATTTTTCAAACGAGGAATGGGATTTTTAATTATTTTTCTCTCCGGAAAAATATTTCGTTGTTAAATAAACGAGCGGAGAAAATATGACTTCTCCAAAATATTGAAATACTGGAGGAAAAATGTTAAAATCATTATTTGAAATTTATTTGGATTTTATTTGCAATTTTTATTGCATTTTAAAAAATATGCATGTTTTCAAAATATTTATTTTTGATTTAAAAAACTGTTCACCCTATTCTGGATTTTCTAACTAGACGGGGAAAATTTATTTCATATTTTTCTGATTTTTATTTATTTTTCTACGCAATATTTTCCGCGGAACTTATTTAAAAAAAAAAAGCGCCCGCGCCGACTGGGCCGAGCCCAGCCGACGGCCCGCCCGCGGGTTCTCCTCTTCCCGCACGGAGCTCGCCGC